>NW_022753122.1:298942-312391 GCF_011630105.1 Anneissia japonica
TATAGGACGCAAATTCTCTTATTCAAATATAGCATTGACAAGAGGCGGATTAAAGTTCATTTTAGTCATTATGATTTATTTTGGAGATCCAGTCTTGTTGAGCTCTGACATACGAAATACGTTTAGAACTAATTCACAACAATTCCACAGTTCGTAAGAACATGGCCTGTGGTAGAAAGCCGAGGTTCAAATCTAGGTTTGATGACGTTTACTCTTTCTGGCCTTATAGGTATATAATTAGCATAATTGCTTATCAGTGGAATTCAGGATGTAGTACTAGTAAACCACAAAGGACGAAAATAACAACTCTATTGACAGAGTCAATAATAGTCTTTTACCGGTTCAAATGTTTACAGCGAAGCGTAGACCGAGGTCATGTCGTAATTATTGTTATACTACATTGAGGGCGGTATTGTATATTCCAACTTCATGATACCAACAAAATACTGTACAGATCATCATGAAATTTAAGACCCCTCCAGTTAACCATATTTTTGTGGTTGCAAATTAACAAAATGTCTTAGTATTCTAATTATAGACCAAAGCCGCTAAAGACCATAAAAAACAGCTTAATTGGAAGGAGACCTGTATTTCATAAAATTGCAGGTAAGAGTCGTCATCATTTATTTATCAAAAAATGAAATAATTATTGTTGTTTTAATGTTAATATCTGTTATAATTTCTTATCAATAATAATGCTGAAGATGGGGATAATAACATAATAATAATAATGATAATGATAATGTTGATGATGATGATAATAATGACAATAATAATAATGATAATATTAATGATAATACTAATAATAGTAATAATTCTAATATTAATAATACTAATACTAATAATACTATACTAATAATACTAATAATAATTTCATAGCGTAATTATTAATTCATGAATACTTCATAACATTGCAGGTATGTCTTGTCATCATTATCATTTATTTATTAAAAATTCAAATAATCATTGTTTTACTGTTATATCATGACATAATTTTCATTTTGTTTTTGCCAGAAATATATTATAATTACACAATGTTATCAATAGTAATGTTGAAGGTGATGATTATGATAATGATAATAAAACAATAATAAAAAATAAAATAAGTATAGATTTAGCATTAATTTAATTTACTGTATTCACATACATTTTGTTTTGAATAATTAATGAAAGTGAAATATGCAATAATATTGACTGTAGAAGTAAATAAACATGTTGTGTTTTCTTTTGAATAAAACAAAAACAAAAATTTTATGATGTTCATAATGAAACGTATGAGGTTATGTTGTATTCTTGGACTACATTGAGGATATGTAAATAATTATTGTTGTTTTAATGTTTATACGACATAATTTTCATTTTGTTTTTGCCAGTAATGTTTTATAATTATACTGTGATATCAGTAATAATGTTGAAGATGATGATTATTCTCATGATAATAATAACAATAGTAACAACAAAACAATCACAACCACAACAATAATAATAATAATAAAAATAATCGTATTGTTAGACTACATTGAGGGCAGTATTGTATATTTCAACTTCATGATACCAATGATTGATTAATTTTATTTTATTTATTTTGATTTATTTGTATCTTTTATTTACCTTTTTGTTGATTGTTTTGTTTTTGTTGTTTTGTTTTTGTTGTTTCCTTTTTCCTTTGTTTTTGTTTCTTTTGCTCAACAATTTTTTGGACATTTGTTGAAAGCGCATAGAGACCTTGTAATAATGAGCTTTAAGTCTACATCCATTACCATTACCGAAAATGCTGGTATGTTTTATCACTATCATCATTACTAATCAAAAATTAAAATAATTTTTGTTTTTTTTAATGTAAAAGGGCCTATATCTGATATAATTTCATTTTGTTTTTGCCACAAATATTTTTTAATTATAATATAATATCAATAATAATGTTGAAGATGATTATGATAATGATAATAACAAAACAATAAATAATAATAATAAGAACAATAATAACAATAATAACAACAGTAACAATAATAATAATAACAATGATAGCAATAATAACAATAATAACAAGAGCACTCAGTAGAGAGCAGGGAATATTTTCGTTTCAAAATATTGATTAGCGACAATTGCTGCTGCTGCTGCTGCAGCTGCTGCTGCTGCTGCCGCTGCCGCTGACGCTGCGCTGCCTTCAATCGAGACCTACTTTTATTCAACTTAAAGTCATATTTATGGACGACAATTGGAAAGGAAGTGGAGGACATCGCGTAAGAGAACGATCGGAAAAATATATTAATCAAAATATGGTAGTTAATAAACGTATTCTTGATAAGAAAGCAGAAAACTTCCAAGATTGCTTTAGCTACTGCTGACTCTAAAACAATGTATCGCTGAACACTCTTCTTAATAACAAATGTAGACTGTTACCTGCATGTAGTTCTAATAGTAAGCTCTGTGAGAGGTTTGCCATTTTTTTAAAGCTAAAAAGTATCTCTAATTAGAGGGGAACTTGATGAGCATGTGGGTGGTGTAGTTGATGACGAGTCAGTCAGTATACCTTCCAATGTAAAATATAAACTAAATATAGATGATATTAATGAAAGTTTAAACAGTTTTAAACCTGTTGATGAAGATGACATTTGTAAATTGTAGCAAAAATCGCTAACAAATCGTCCACATTAGACCCTCTGCCCATATGGCTCCTAAAGCAGTGTATTTATATTCTGTCACCGATCATTAAATCTATTGTTAATCTATCGTTTTCAAATGGGTATTTCCCATTGACCTTCGTAATGTAGTTTAATTACTCCTATCATTAGGAGAAATAATCTTAATCTAGAATTGTTAAAAAACTATAGACCCGTTTCGAACCTCCATACATTAGGTAAGGTTATTGAGTACCCTGCTATATCTAGATTTAGAGGGCATCTGCATAATAATGATCTCAATGAAATTTTACAATCTTCCTACAAGGAGTGTCATAGCACAGAAACAGCACTGCTCAAAATGAAGAATGATATTATTATCTGCTTTAGATAACAGCCAAGGTATTGCTACTTTTATTGGATTATTTCCAGTGCATTTGATACCATAGATCATGTCCTCCTTATAGGCAAATTGAATGATGAGTGTTTCGTAAGTGGTAATGATCTGAGATGGTTTAAATCCTATCTTCGTAACCGTACATGTAATGTTTCAATTTTAGGTGAAAAGTCATTGTCCCGTGATGTTATGTTTTGAGTTATACAATGGGTCGGTGGCTAGACCATTCATTTTTGCGACATATTTTAACTCTGTTTCTAGTATTTTTAGACGTTTAAATATTTCTTTTCATAAGTATGCTGACGACATTCAATTGTATGTTAGTTTTAATCCTAGATCAACAGGGGATATGGTTGCTGCTAGGACAAGACTGATGTGCTGCATTACTTAAACTAAACGCTGGATGCTTAATGATTCTAAAACGGAGTTATTTCTTATTACATCAGCTAGATCCGGTAGCACCATATCCAATGTTGATCTAAAGATTAGTAATTGTGATATTTTTCGTCGCCTTAATCGCGTGCTCCTTAGTTTATTTACTCTGGCACGACGTCATCACAAAAGTTTGGGCGCTTTCTCTGGGATCGAGGACATGCGACACGCCAAAAATAGCCTAGGAGGAGGATGAAGCGCCGAGAAAGGATAACCGATTTTTTTGCTTCAAGACCAGCAACGAAGAAATCACGAAATTTAAGAAGTTAGAAAATTCACCCTTGTTTTCACCACATGCTCATGATACTGCCTGGCGGCGGGATCGGTGTACTTTTTCGGGCTAGGCCTACCCAGTGGGCACAACTTGGTTGAAATAACGTTGATTCAACGTAATATGCAAACATTGAATCTACGTTTAATTTTTGTTGTATATGAAAGTTTGCATCAACGTAAATCTCAACGTTGATTCAACGTAAAATGTCTAATGTTTTTTCAACACTAATTTTCAACGTTGGAACAACGTCAAATGACCAATGTTGAATTAACATTGAATTTTGGTTGTATATGAAAGTTTTCATCAACGTAAATTTCAACGTTGATTCAACGTCAAATGTCTAAGGTTTTTTCAATGCTAATTTTTCAACGTTGGAACAACGTCAAATGACCAATGTTGAATTAACATTGAATTTTGGTTGTATATGAAAGTTTTCATCAACGTAAAATTTCAACGTTGATTCAACGTCAAATGCTTAAAGTTGTTTCAACGTCAATGTTTAACGTTAAAACAACGTCAAATGATCAATGTTGAATCAGCGTTGAGTTTTAGTTGAATATGAAAGTTTTCATCAACGTAAATGTCAACGTTGATTCAACGTAAAATGTCTAAAGCTGTTTCAACATCAATTATTTAACGTTATAATAACATCAAATGATCAATGTTGAATTTTGGTTGTGAATGAAAGTTTGCATCAACGTAAATTTCAACGTCGATTCAATGTAGTATGTTCAATGTTAATTCAATGTAAAATGTTCAATGTTGAGTCAATGTCAATGTTTAATCCTTTAAACATACAAAATACACTGAGTTCAAAATATACTTGACCATTTTTCTTTAATTGAAACTTGCAGAAAACATAAAATAGTATGCATTGTACTATACAGGCATGTTTAAATCAATAATATAACAACAGCTACTATGTCTAGATTTCAAAATATACCTATGCATTACTGTCGTCTTAACTGACCTAATATTGCACACTTAGCTTAATTAAGAATCTTTCGCATTACAGGATTCGGATTAAATCAGTAACTTTCTTGGTGATAAATTATTTGAAGCTCTACTCCTTAGCCAGGTCTTTTCTTGTCCGACCAGAGGTATTGAAGCAAGGTATCCAACAACCTTTGTGAAAGATAAAAACAAAACAAAAATATTTGAAACAAAGACTGAAATATTATTTTAAAGTTAATTGTAAGGTAAATTTTAAAAATGTATATACTATACTACATGTAATATAATTTTAAAAATGTAAATACTATCATCTACATGTAGATAGTTGAAACAACTGTTCTTCCCAGAGCAATCTACATTGATATACTGCAAGCATTACCAATAATGATGCAAATACTGAAAAATATTCACTATGAACTACAGTACTGCAAACATGAACAGATTTCTGTATAGAGAGTGGCACTTAACCTAATACACATATTATTCATTCAGTTTTATTACTTTTGATATGCACAATATTCAATTGGATGTTGTGAGAGTACAGTAATTGCCTAGGTTTATAATGGGCTTAAACTAAAACAATTTAACATTTTGCTAAATAATTAGGAACAACATCAAACAACATGTATGGATGGAGAACAAAAGTAAGTTTGAAAAAAACTTTAAGTCACATCTTTCAATAATAGAATGTGTTTTTTTTCAAAGATTTAAATACATTTTTCTTTAAGGGCAACTCAGACAGCATCATACTACGAAGTTAGGTGCCATTTATCGTTGAAGAATATTTAGTATGTTAAGATAATATTTAAAATTTGACTGTCCCCAATTAATTTAAACTTAATAATCGCCTTCGTACGACTATAATAGTCGTAAAACGACGATTAAGACAAATGCTGTTTACTGTTTGTATGACTTCTTAGGTACCCAAGACTTTAATTAGGAAACAAATGGTTATTACTGTGACACAGTAGGGTAGTCACCTATTAGTGGTATTAGCAAATGTGCAGTATATTCTTGTAAAATTTAACAATAAAAATTATATACCTTTTTACTGCTTCATCATGGCTGCTCTTCCATCAGTTTTGTACCAGGAGACAAATAAATACACATTCAATAGTCGGTTTCTTCCCAGTGTCTACCACAAACAACATATTGCAACAAACATGGCTTCTAGTCAATGGATTGAAAACCTGAAAGAAATACCATATTATTTATAGTTAGGCCTATACACACAACTAAATTAGCCCATATCTATTTTTATATTTCTATTATTTATAACACTAACCATCAAAAGATAGGCCTATTGTTAATTTTTCTCTTTATTGACAGAAAATATAAAAATTTACATTATTAACATCTTCAAAAAAATAAAAGAAGAAAATGATTACTGATGGCATGAAAGTGATGAGGCTATTATACCACTGGCAGTATGTAGGCCCATGATATGAGATGAATTATTAAACACACATAATAGGCCTAGGCCTAGCTGTTTTTTTTTTGCACTTTGTCCATGCAACCACATTTGAACATTATATTTAATTTAATATAGACCATATTATAGCATTTCAACACAGGACGTGGCCATTTTGCAAAGAAAAGTATAGGCCTTGCAGTGTAGCCCGAACAGTAAAATTATGCTAACTAATGCCCTTACACTACCCTACAGTACTCTAGTCTAGGCCTAGTCTCTTCTACTAGGCCTAGCTAGGGCCAGAGGGCTGGCTGGCCTAAATCTTAGCTAGAACAAAAGATAACCACATAATAATATAAAGCAAGCCTATACAGTTACGATATTGGGCTAGCCTAGATACACCCTGTAATATAGTATTGTATACAAATATACAGTTCTTCCATTTATTTGATAATGGTGAAATTCTTTAGTATGTAAACTGTGTATGAAGACAGCTTTACAGCAACTGATACATACTTCAAAACATGAGCATTTGTTTCTGATTGGTCTGTACCTAATGACCTAATCGGATTAGCCCATTACTTGCCACACTTTCAAGGACAGAGAACCAATGTAATTACCATAATGATTAAAGATCATATGCTCTCATAATAGGCATAATAATTACCATAATGATTAAAGATCATATGCTCTCATAATAGGCCTATATGAGTTTTTTTATACCCCACCATGGAGGTAAACTTTAATAAATTTTGTACAATTATTTCTATGAAATTTCATATCAAGTTGAGGTTGAGTTAAAGAAATTTAAACTTGGTTGAAAAAAATAACATTCTAAATGTTGATTATACGTTAAAATACAAACTACATTTTAATTTGACATTGAAAAGATGTTAAACTTTATGTTATTACTGTGATTTTAATATCTCAACCAGTTTTCAACGTTTTTATTGTTGAAATAATGTTGAGTAAATAATGGGTAGGCCTACTTTCAATGTTGATTCTACATTGAAATAAAAACTATATTTAAAGTTAACATTGGAAAAATATTAAATAAATATATTGCAACTGTTATGTTAAAATCGCACCCCGATTTCAAAGTGAATTCATTGTTGAAATAAAGTTAAATCTTTAAACTCCGGGTTGAAAACACAACTTATTTTAAATGTTGCTTATACGTTAAAATAAAAACTATATTTTAACTTGACATTGAAAAGATGTTGAACTAATGTTGTTACTGAAATTTTAATATCTCAACCAGTTTTCAACATTTATTTATTGTTGAAACAACGGTGAGTAAATAATGGGTGCTTTGTAGAACTTCACAACACATTTTCAACAATGATTAACATTAAAATAAAGGCTAGGCCTATATTTAAATTTAGCGTTGGAAAAATGTTGAATAAACAATGCAATTTTTATGTTAAAATGTCAACCAGATATCAAAGTGAATTCAATGTTAAAATAACGTTGAGTAAAAAACTATATATTTTCAACATTTATTTAACGTTGAGAAAACGTTAAATAAACAATAGGTCTTTGGTTGAAAACATAACACATTTTCAACGTTGATTCTACATCTAAATGCAATTTTAAGTTGACGTTGAACAGATTTAGCCTATCTCAACATATTTCCAACGTTTATTTAACGTTAAATAATGTTGAATAAACAAGGTTTTAATTGAAAAAACATACGGTAACATTAAACGTTGATTATACATTAAAATACAAATTATATTTTAACATTACATTGAAAAGATGTTGAACTAATGTAGTTACTGTAATTTTAATATCCAAACCAGTTTTCAATGTTATTGTTGAAATAACTTTGAGTTATGGATATATTGTAAAAAAGAAAACAACACATTTTCAACGTTGATTCTACATTGAAATAACAATTATATTTAGACTTAATAACAATGTATTGTTATGTTATAATTTCAACCAGATTTCAAAATTAATTCAGTGTTGAATTAAAGTTGAGTAAAAACTCTATTTTAACTTGACACTGAAAAAACATTTAACTTATGTTGATAGTGTAACTTTAAAATCTCAACATATTTGCAATGTTTATTTAACGTTAAAAAAATGTTCAATAAACAACAGGATTGTGGTTGAAAAACATATCACTTTTTCAACATTGATTCCACATTAAAATGCAAACCATAATTTAACTTGAACGTTGTTACTATAACATTAAAATCTCAACATATTTTTAACGTAGAAAAAACGTTGAATGAACAATGGTTTTTGACAGAAAAACATAACATAGTTTAAACATTGATTATATGTAAAATACAAACTATAAACTATACTATAAAAAAATGTTCAATAAACAATAGGATTGTGGTTAAAAAAATATCACTTTTTCAACATTGATTCCACATTACAATGCAAACTATAATTTAACTTGATGTTGTAAAAATGTTGAACTTACGTTGTTACTATAACATTAAAATCTCAACATATTTTTAACATAGAAAAAACGTTGAATGAACAATGGTTTTTGACAGAAAAACATAACATAGTTTAAACATTGATTATATGTAAAATACAAACTATATTTTAACCATTAAAAAGATGTTGAACTAATGTTGTTAATGTCATTTCAATATCTAAACCATTTTTCAACGTTTATTTATTGTTGAAATAACGTTATGTATGTAATGGATACATTTAAAAAAAATACACAACACGTTTTAAATGTTGATTCTACATTGAAATAAAAATTATGTTTAGGGTTAACGTTTGAAAAATGTTAAATAAACATTGTAATTGTTTGTTAAAATCTCAACCAGATTTCAAAGTGAATTCAATGTTGAAATAAAGTTACATAAAAAACTATATTTTAACTTCACATTGAAAAAACATTGAACTTATGTTGATACTGTAACTTTAAAATCTCAACATATTTGCAACGTGTATTTAACATTGAAAAAACGTTCAATACACAATAGGAGTTTGGTTGAAAAACGTAACACATTTTCAATGTTGATCCTACATTGAAATGCAAACTATATTTTAACTTGATGTTGAACTTACGTAGTTAATGTAACATTAAAATCTCAACATATTTTCAACGTTCATTTAACGTAGAAAAAATGTTGAAAAAGCAATAGGTTTTTGGTTGCAAAACGTAACACATTTTCAACGTTGATTCTACATTGAAATGCAAACTATATATTAACTTGACGTTTAAAAGATGTTGAATACATGTTGGTACTGTAATTGTTAAATTATCAGCCAAATTTTAACATTAATTCAACGTTGAATTAATGTTAAATTATCAACCGAGACTTGGGTTAAATACAAAACATATTTCCAACGTTGATTCAATGTTGAGTATATGTTGTGAACATGATTTCAACGTTTTAACTACATTTCAACGTTGCTTCAACGTTGAATTAACGTTTTGTGCCTGCTGGGATGCTTAAAGCTTATTTTATTTATCATTGTCATAGGTTTATGAATATTTTTGTATTAAAGTTATGTATTATAGAAGAGCAATATTTAAGAAAACAAAATCAAGAAACACCTTTATTGAAGTGCTACAGAACTTTTATAACTCCATAGCAACGAATGAAATTCACATAATTGCTGTTAATATTTGTCTCAAGTAAAATATTAGATTGGCTTATACAGTATTTTTTATACGATAAACAGCTTTTATAGAAAAAAAAAGTGAATTTAATGGTGTAAAAAAATACAAGGTCATCACCATAGCAACCGTTGCTATGCAAATTAAAATTTCATAATTTTTCATAAAATAAGTATATAATGAACACCTCAATTTTAGTAATATATAAATTAGTATAGGATTTATGAAAAATGTTTGAAATGAATGAAATTTTATTGTCTTTTCAAATAAATAATTAGGTCTGTAATTCTTTTAAGGTTTTTTTTGTCAATTTCATTAATAAAATATAAAATAATATATAATATAGAAATTTATGCTAAATGTAAATCGTTTTTATTCACAGTAACTATGTAAAGTCAACAGAATTATATTTTCTCATAAATCAAGAAAAACATTTAACTTTTATATAATAACCAGACGGCTAGAACTCATTTACATTGCAGAAAATGACAATATATGTAGATATTTTTGAAAATGTGATAGGCCTATATGTGGTATCAACGGCGGTGGGGGGTGGCAGGGGCATTGGCCCACCCACTTTTTCTACTGGGGGGCCTGGCGCCCCCCAATTTAGTGACTGTTCCCAGCACCAATGACAAACATTTTACGAATGCTGCAATGTTATTATTATTATTATTATTAATATTAATATTAATAATATTATTATTATTATTCTTATTATTAATTATAATAATAATAATAATAATATTAATAATAATAACATTATTATTATTATTATTATATATGCCTATATAAGAAGGGATATATATTGATCTGTTATAATATATTATATAATATTCATAATTTTCCTAATTATTTATTTATAATTAATCTCAATATATATTGATAATATTTAGATACACGATGTTTTCTATGATTTTTTATTATTTTATTCGCTTTTTCAAAATCACTTAAAAATCATTCATTACAATTGGCTCATTATCAATAGTGTCAATCAAATTAATTACAAACATAATAACTGACATATCAGGACGCGTTATTTAACAACCATGAATGTATACACATAACATAGGCCTATGTCTATTTACAGTTGCTCAGTAAACAATATAAACAGAAGTTAGTGTTTCGGATATAGTCAGATAATATTGACAATTTACACGGAGAGGCATACCAATAACAGTTTTCCTAGAACCCGACTTTGTTATGATTAATATGATTATAAAGCGAATATCCGTCTTTATTGTGCGACAACACATTTACATACTGTAAGTCAAAATTAAATAGTTATAATAACAGATAAATCATGTCATATGCAATTCCGTATGTTGGTTGGTGGATCTTTATATATAGGGCATAAGGCATATGGAGGGGTGGGGTTGTTTGTACAGTAGGCCTACATTGCTTACAGCATTTTTACCATCATCAGAATTAGCATCATCATCGGCATCATCAGTACCAGTATGAACATCATTACCATGATCAATATCATCATCATCATTATCATAATATTGACAATTTACACGGATATTCAAATTAATAACAATTTATTTAATAATAATAATAATAATAATAATGATAATAATAATAATGATGATGATGATGATGATGATGATGATGATGATGATGATGATGATGATGATGATGATGATGATGATGATGATGATGATGATGATGATGATGATTGCATCGTGAGTGGATTTCCCGTACGATTAAAAATCGTAACGGTACTGGGTTTGGTCTACAGGAGCTTGTGCTTCGAACAGGTCATTCCATTCATAGAAGAAGCCTTTTGATGGAGAAAGTGTACCTTTTTAGCGAAGGTTTGCCTAGGTCGAAACTAACTCCGGCTATATAAAAAATTGATTAGAAGATGGAAAATGTTATTCGTGTTAATGAATAGATAAAGATTACTACTATGTCCATTTTTTTTTATTGAATATTCCTGATGATGACGTAAGTAATGTCGAAATATTGAATCCCAACACGATGGCGTGCATTTCAATACTTGGAGTATGTATTATAATTTCTTATACTGTATTTGTTTTTTAAGTAAACGTTGCAAATAAGGGCCTAGCTGGTATCGATGATACTTACTGGTGCTTATTTCATGATTAGTCAGTTCTATACTTAGTTAAGGGTCTTAATTTTCGAGGTCTGATATTTCGAGTGGGTCTGATATCTCGTAATCTGGTCTTAGGTCTTAGCTTTCGTAGGTCACCCCAAATTTCACTGCAATTATCTTTAAGACATTCTACATTATTTTTTTCGAACTTGAGTCAATGAAAATCAAAGTACTTGACAAGCTCAAGTCATAAAAATAATTCAATTTGAGCCTAAATTTCATAGGGGTAATTCATGGAATTCTAAATCAGTTTATATTGTTAAAGGGGAAATATCAAAGTTTACAGAGCAAAGGTTAAATTAACAACATTTACAACTTCGTATAATTCTGTTTCCTCAATGCTTATAACATTCTTAAATTAAGTGAAAAATATTTTTGAAGTGAAAAGGCAAAATTTATGGAGAAAAGGTAAAAAAAATCAAAAAGTTCCGATCGAGCGTTTACAGTATTGATCCCCGTGATACCAAGTTAAAATGTATTTTATTATCTTTAAGAAAGTTCATGAAACAAATTTCTAACATCGACATTAGACCAACTGGAATTAAACATATTACATTCAAAACAGATTTTAAATAATTAAAGGTTAAAAGGTATCCCTAAACATAGCGTTTCATTGAGAAGGTTATTCATAATATTAATATCTAAATAATATTAAACTAAAGATAGGCCCAATCTGATCAATTTAAAATGCAAAATTTATTAAATTACGTATACATAATGAATTAAATAATAGGCCTATATACATATCTATAGACTTGATCTTAGTTCTCGAATTATACCTCTATTATTTAAAAAATATTGATTTTTTTTTTCACTAATGGTGTTCCATATTATTTTTTGCACAAATGGCGTTCCACACTATGCTTTTGCTTGGTTTAGGCATGGCGGCTTTCCTCCATGGTCAGTGTGGATTTTGACTTCTTGGGCCACGACTTTGTGGTGTAACGTGATGTCAATAAAACGCTTTTGACTGGCTTATCGCATGCTTAATTGAAACAAATTTGGCTAAAAAATTCTTAAATTAAACTGTACTAAGATCACACATCACGCTGCTACGCGAAAAGTTCAACAAAAATCGTTTGATTGTATTAGTTATTCATGTGACCACCCATTTAGCCAAATAGTACCGAGCCTGTAAACAACTACTATACTGTAAAAAGGTTCACAGTTTATTTTCCATAAAAACAATCAGGCCTACATTTCATTTCATGTAGTATTTATTTCACTACACGTATTAAAGAAAGCTATAATAATTCTTGCCAAGGTTTAATCATTGCAATCGATTTTAGTCAGTCTTGTACTATTCTCTAACTCCTATGATACACAGTTTCAATATTATTGAGTATCATATGCATCATTCCAGTAAAATTTGGGCACAATTGAATAATTGTTATGCTTGACTTTGAAGGATAAACTTTGACCTTTCATTTTTTAAATAATTTAATGATTCAGGTTACCATAAGGATTTCTGTAACATTTCGATGTAGGTAAAAGACATTTGTATAATTTTGTTTCATGAACTTTCACCCTCCATCCCCAAAATAAATGTAAAAGTATTTAAAATATCATATGCACCATTGCAGTGAAATTTGGGTGCAATTGGAGCATGTTGATAATCTGACTTTTGACATGTGAATGAC
>NW_022753123.1:0-630 GCF_011630105.1 Anneissia japonica
TATATTGTTGATAATGACATTGATATGATGCTCGTAACCGAGACGTGGCTTCGTGAGAATGATGATGCCATTGTTTCTGCTTGCGAGCCAGCCAAACATAAATTATTTTCGTTTCCTAGAGTCAATCGTAGAGGTGGAGGAGTTGCAGTTGTGACAAAACTGTCTCCCAATTGTTGTAAACTGAATGAGTTTACATCCTTTGAAGCTTGTGAAGCAGAGTTTACATTCCATAATAAAAAAGTGATTATCACTATTTATAGACCACCACCCGCACCTACCTCTCTGTTTTTTGTGGAATTTTCCCAATTGGTTGAGCGTTTTTTACTTCTTCCCAACCTTATTATTGTTGGAGATCTGAACATCCACATGGATGATACCAGTAACCACCACACAAGCCGTTTTGTAGAAATGCTTGAATCATTTAACCTTGTGCAGTTAGTGAGTCAGTCTACACATGTACATGACCATACTCTGGATCTTGTGATTACTAACAATCAGAACCTCATAAAAAATTGTCATGTACACCAGTACCACTTATCTGATCATTACATTGTTCACGCTCAAATTGATATAACCAAACCATTAAATTATAAGAAGAAGGTTTTATTCCGTAACTTTAAGAACATCGAA
>NW_022753124.1:0-1431 GCF_011630105.1 Anneissia japonica
ATGGCATCTTCCATAATCCGTTGAACTTTTTCATCCAACTCAATGGAATCAGTAGCGTTTCCGGGGTTGGTAGGTTTATTTAATAGGTCTTCTAACACCTCGATTACTTCTCTCTCTTTCTCACTAGACAGTTTACGGGTGCTCGTGTTATGATCTTTCGATTCATCTAATTGAGGTTCTTTGTCATCTTCTTTATATTCATTATCTTCTTCTATGGTAAAAACTTCTTCCATATCAACATGGGTATATTTTAAGGCGCTGGCAGTTGAAGAGTTATGTTCTGACTGCTTTTGATCTTTGCAGTTACAGTCTCTGGAAGCATGCTCAGTCTTGTTGCATGTGTGGCATCTTATTTTGTTTATTTTTTAGGGCATTCAAAGGCTTTATGACCTGATAAGCCGCATTCAAAGCATTTAAATATGTCTTTCTGATCCTTAAGAAAAAGCCTGGCGCTGAAATTGCTTATTTTGTAATATCTTGGCAAGCTTTCTTTAAAAGGTTGGACAAAGACGATTCTGTCACCATTTAAAAAGCGAGAAAGCTTTCCGTTAATTCTGAATTTGCTGTATTGTATGTCACCGAAAACGTTGCATCCCATCTTCTTCAAAGCATCTGTAATTTCCTGGTTTCTCACAGACAGTGGGATGTCCTTAACCAGTATACGGATAGCATTTTCTCCACCCATAAGGTAAGGATTCACATCGTGGACATTGACATGTTTTCCTTTTATAAAGATTCCTGGTGTTAAAACTTTTACCCTTTCGGCATGATTGTCAATGTAAGGTTGCTACCGTGAACAATAGGCTTAATAGGATTGTTTTCTCCGGCAGTGTTTTGGCGGTATAATTTGGTACAGAACTGTAGTCTGGCTTAGGTGAAAAAAAAATCCAAAGTACGTACCACGATGAACTAAGACTTTTAGTCTGACGTTACTTCACAAGACAATGGGAACAAATATTTTACCTTCCGATTCTCAATATCAATTCTAAATCATTCCAAAAAACGGAGATTTATTTGATGGTCAATTAAGCGTACTTATACGGTTAGACGCCACCTCTCCTCCATATATATAAAGAAAATCTAATAGAAATTCTATAGAACATTTTTCTAAGGGATTAGAGGTCTATCACACCTAAACATTGTCAAATGCTCAATCTTTAAACAGTAATCGTTTAAGTGTAATCACATGTATCTACACTCCTGGTCTACTTGTAAAAATAATGTTATAACCTTTTGTACATCGCCCACAAATCTGCCTAGAAACATTAAACAGCAAGATGTCACAATTTTTTCTGTAACTTCTTGTGGTACTCTATAATTGTGTGCTATTTGCCTGAGAGCTGGCATGATATAACATACATTTTTAGTAATCAATCCATCTTCAGAGTCAGATGAGACAACGTTTTGTTGTTACAGAAGACAAAACCAAAT
>NW_022753125.1:0-1965 GCF_011630105.1 Anneissia japonica
CAATTTTATTGAACAATAAGCAGTTAGGGTTATACTGCAACCTACAGTAAAATGTAAAATGATTTTAAAAAAATGAAATTGATTATTTTGTTATATCAATAAGTTATTAGGTTTTAACTAAAAGAGAAAAACAATTTTCTTACCAATTTAATATTCTTTGCATACAGTATACCCTTACAATTCCTGGCAGCTAATTTAAAGATTGAGACAACTACAGTAATCACCTGGATATTTGGATAAACAAAAATAAAAATTTTAAAAAAATAATAAAAATAAATAAAAACCAAAAAAACAAAACTACAGTAATTATCTTTCAATAAAGAATTCAACCAGATCCCATTCTGTCACAAGATGAAAAACTTAATTTTTCATCTTGATAATCAGTATAATAATTAAAGTAAGTAAATGACCTTGGTAGAGGAATTTGTATATTCTGTTGTGTATCAAATTTTCATCTTTTACAGCGTGTCTCAAAGATCCAACCCTGCTGATGATACATCAAAATTCTGCCCGCTTTTTCAAAGATATTGCATACGATAATGGTTACGATGGCCTTGCGTCAGCTGATACGGAGGCCTGTAGGATTGCTAAGCAGCTAGGTGACAAGTCAGTCATGATGATGGGCCAGCATGGAGTACTTGTTACAGGGAAAAGCACTGCAGAAGCTTTTGATAAAACATATTACCTAGAGAGGGCAGCACAATTACAAGTATGTCAATATTCAATAATAGACAAGTTTCGCACGCGAACGAATACGTGTACGTTATGACCCAAAAGTGCCTGGCTACAAGTAGGCTTAGGCCTACACAAATCCCGACACCTCCAAGGTCAAAGCACCGACATTTGATACCCCAAAATTAGATGCATCCTATCGTAATTTGCTGTCTTCAGATGTCATAAAAATGGCATGTATGTATTCAAAAGGTACATTTTTTTACAATTATGTAAAATATGAAAGAAATCAACGAAGATCCTAGTATAAATCCAAAATTTCCCTACGCGTCGACTTCAGATAGAAAAATTTGACCGCTGAAGGGGTCATTTTCCCCCGCCCGTTTTTCATTTTTTGGCCCGTACTGTCCCATTTTTCAACTGATTTTCTTAAAAAGGTTGTTAAAATGTTCGGGACAATAAGCCGCTTCATTTAAGACCTGTACATTTGGTATTTGACCCTGTATAGCCCACCACTACTGAAAGGAATAAAAATAATATAATAAAAATAAAATAAAGTTGGCTGTACCTCTACCGGTGAGGTCAACTTACTATAGGCATATTATGCTGTACAGTCTGTTGATGGTCCAAGCTATGAGCAGTTATCTTCTTACTTTTAAAATTTATGTTTTGAACAAAGATTAAAATTTAAAATACATACAGTAATCCATCAATTAGACAGCAAGAAAAATGTTGGTAGACGATAGACGCTTTGGATCATTGTGTTTCTACTCTAGTGGCAGCTCTACTATTACTACTCAGGCAACAGGGGCTTATACTTGTTATTCCATATTTTCTGTAGCTCCGCTATATTGCAATTTAATAATTTACTGGCAGTTTATATGTTATAGTCACTTAATAATACAAAATCTTTTTAACAAAATACAGGTCACAGTTTTTGTTGGCAGACTATGCGAGAAAGAAAAATAAAATTATGTTCAAGCTAAATTCACGCAAAAAACCAACATTAAATATTAAATTTAGGAAGATTTTTATGTTAAAGTTCCAAATAATTATCATAGAAACCCCAAACATGACATGTTTATTTTCTGTCTGTAGGTACTAGGCTTGTCAACAGGTAAGAAGATGGTGGAAATGTCGGATGATCTAACAAACATTGTCAAGCAGCAGATTGAAGATGATGCCCATTTTCTTATTCCTGCTCATTTTGGAGCGATCAAACGGATCGTGGCTCATACTTACCCTGGCGACTATACATCATGAACATAAATGCATAAAGAATTTGTATATTAC
>NW_022753126.1:0-889 GCF_011630105.1 Anneissia japonica
TGTTGATAATTACCCACAAGTAGTTTCATCCTAGTACATAACGAATTATACGGTATTTACCATTAGAAAAAAAAAACAAACAAACAACAGTGCGTTTAAATTTATTTGTAGGTCCTAAAGATTGAAAAATTGCAAAAGCTAGCATTTTATTACTGCATCTAAAATTCAGTCTAATTACTTTGACAGGTAGAAAAAGAAATCATCCTCTAATAAAATAATAATACAATTTTTATGTTACTATTTTTTTATCATGCGTGTTAATTATTTTTATTTCAAAGATAAAAATTGGATTCCTGATGGTTGGCCACACACACGAGGATATCGACCAAATGTTCTCATGCGTTTCCAAATATCTCAAGAAACACCGTACTGTTACACTTGACCATCTCCAACATGCTATTGAAACATCATATCAAAAGCTCACAATAACCACTTCAGTCATAACACACATATTCGATATCAAAGACTGGATACAACCGTATTTACAAGACATCAGATACCATAGCAAACCTCATCAATTTAAATTCACAGTCGACGACACAGGGAAATGTATAATGAGGACAAAAAATTGGTCGACAGACGATAAATGGGCTGAGTGTACCAAAGAGTTGGATACGAGTCCATATTTACTGAAAGGTATCCCAGCTACTGGTAGTCCAGAGTTATGTTCCCCAAACTTCGATAACGTAGATTTACCAAAACTACAAAAAAGTATAGTCTCTGTTAAGAATTACTTAAGAACAGAGGAAATGGAATGGTGGAAGACATTTTTGAACGGCATTGATGAAACATTCAATGGTATGTAAGAACATGAATAACTGCATTGTTGATTCCCCTGCACAATAGAGCACACATTTAAAATTACAGTATATTATATTAAATTACACAA
>NW_022753127.1:0-592 GCF_011630105.1 Anneissia japonica
TACTCAGAGTATTATTCCTATATTGAATCGTCTTCTGGTAACTTGCAACCACTTGGATATTTGGATAGTGCCAAAATACCATCTACTTGGAGTGATGGTTGCATTGAATTCTACTACTACATGACTGGAGGGCCAGATCAACATTTATATGTCAAGCATTTTATCGGCCGTAATGAAAAGAACCTGATGGTGTTGTACTACCGCTCAGGCCCCGGGTGGCAGTATGGTCGTGTACAATTCGTCAGCGGCAGTTCTTCAAACAAAATAAGGTTTAGGGGGAAAGTTGACCATGGAAGCACAGGAAATAAAACAATTCTAGCGATTGATGATGTGTACATCAGTGAAGGAAAATGCCCATCTATCACAGGTGAGATTTTAATAATCTTTTACCTTTGGTTGTTATTTTTAATTGTCAATAAAGAAAATACTAACAATAATATTATATCCTTCCTTTGGCAATATTAAATATTATAGTAATATGATGAAGGATGATGAATATAAATTTGACGATGACGACAAGGACAATGATGATGATGATGGATGATGGATGAAGGATAATAAAATTCTAAAATTATCCAGATTTTTTTAAATA
>NW_022753128.1:0-3235 GCF_011630105.1 Anneissia japonica
GGCCCTTTTCAGTTCCTCCCGCGCGTCCGCTAACTGCTTCAAGAGGTCCTGGACGATGCGGTCGGTAGCGTTAATCGTCTGCAGTTCTCTCGAAACGCTCCGAGTTAGCGTGCAGCTGGTCTCCCTTTCGATTTCCCTCACCAAATTCTTTTCCCTTCTCGAAGCTTCGCCGATCTTGGTTCGCGTCGACGCGACGGCAGCCGAAACGTCCATCACCTTCAGGACGCGTCTCTACTTGCCGTCTCCAGGGGACGATGCGACGGCCCTCGCCAAGAATCGGCCGAATAGGCACTGGCCGAATTTCTTGGCGAGGCTTTCGTCTGTCAGTTTGATGCTTGCGACGGCCTCGGTCCTCGGTCGTTCGTCGTGCGTCGGTTCGGCGAGGGCTCCTCGGAGGCGGCCGACGGCCGGGAATTCGGTCAGGACGTCGGACTCGCAGGTGAAAGCTCTCTTCCTGTCGTTCTTCGGTATGAATGCGCACCGTCCGTCTTCTGAGCAGAAGGGCATGGCCGAAAGCGCTCGTCTCATTTCCTCCGTCGTCGCGTCGTCTTCCTCCTCCTCGACGTCGAACTTGTCGCAGAGCTTTACCACCGAGAAAGGCATCAGCGCGACGGTGACGACGGAGCCGTCCTCCTTTCGAAGGCGGACGCCGCAGGGTGCCGGTTCACCGTCGGCGCGGTAGACGCACGCCGTCGACATGAGCCAGCGCAACCTGATCTGTCCGTTCTCTTGGTTATTGCATGTCACTATGGGCGTCGGAAGATCTCTGGGTTCGGCTCCCACGAAGTCCGCCACGAAATGTCTGTTTTGCGATTTCACGCCGATTTCTGCGTCCTGCCTTCCCGTCTCCTCCATCCGCTTCATCCTGTTCCTTTGGCCGAACGTCCTCATCAAGCTGTTTTCGACGTAAGCGTTGTTGAGTTTCAAAGCTTCCAGAACCGTGGACACCACGACGTACGGCGATCCGCTCTCCTCGTCTCGGCAAAAGAGAAGTGTCGGCATCTCGTTGGGCCTCGCTTTTCCTTTTCCTTTCCGTCAGGAATTCTATCATCTTCCCGAAGGCCTGGGAATAAGGAAGGTTTTCTCCGCAAAGGTCTATAAGTTTGTTTAGACTCCCCTTCACGTCGATTATTGCATTTGGTTCCGCAGCAGTTTCCATCGCTGCAGGTCCCGCAGTCGGTTCCGCAGCAGCTTCCATCGATGCAGGTTGCACAGCCGATTCCATCGATGCAGGTTCCACAACCGGTTCTACAGCCGGTTCCACAACTGGTTCCAGTTCCACAGTCGGTTCCGCAGCAGTCTCCATCGGTTGGACTCTCCACCCTGTACATGGGCGAGTTGGGATCGTCCAATGTCATCATCGCCGTCCTGAGGACTTGGTCTCCCGACATCTGCTCGAAGCTTATGTCCTCTAGAGCATTGAAGAAATCAATGTATTCAGTAGCTGTTCTAGTCTCGCAGTCCTCCATTTCTGTTTGTGAATCTCGGGACGCCGGCGCCGGTTTATATAGCGAGGATCGACTGCTCGAATGACGATGACGTCGCGTGGTCTCGACCAATCTAAAGAGGGTGACACGATGACGTCGCGGGGTCTCGGCCAATCCAAAGAGGGTGACACGATGACGTCATCACGCCGGCGGTCTCGATCAACTGTTGGGGAGCTGCGGTCACGATGACGTGTGTATAAGAGACAGGCCCCAAGGGTTTGGCGAACGTCATAGAGGACGGTCTGAGGCAGGCGCACACCACCTTCGACATGGCGAGATGCGTTCGGTTGTTGCTGGAAGGGAGAGTGGAGTTTCCCGAATACGAATTCGTTTTTGGAAAAGCGGGAGACGAGTTGAACGCTCTGTTGAACATCGCCGTTGGAATGCGCCACAGACCGGAGACCTGGACCAGTTGGTCTCCGACGATACGATCGATGACTGAGGATCGCATGTTCTGGTTCAACGAAAAGCTGATGGACTTGATCGACTGCGCGCTCGCCGATTACGTCGTGGTAGCCCCGCTGAAATGCTTGCAACCTTACGACACAGACCCGGAACGCATCGTCGAGGACCTGACCGAGCTCGGAAGTTTGCTGCATCGTCCGGCGAGACCTTCCCAAGTCGAGAGGCTGTCTCTTATACACATCTAGATGTGTATAAGAGACAGCCTGTCAGGCGCAACCGAAATTTGCGTATTATTTCATGGACTGTAAAGAAACTTTGAAAAACATTGTATGGGGTGTACCGTTGTAGGGGAGATACATCGTTTGTCGTTATAATCTTTAAAGATAATATTTGTATTCTCTAAAGAAATATTTCTTGTTTGCAATCGAAAATTAAAAAAATAAGTCTTACATCGAAATTGTCGTACACATTGTCTTTTTTTTATTTGCTTTGATCGTGTCATCCAACAGCCTACATATATGTCTTTTTATAGGAGTGCAAATATTGTCAGAGCTACCACTCTTTCAGCTACCACGAGAAAGTGCGCTTGCACACAGATTTCTTTAATTAACATTTCCTGTAGCCACTGATGTACTACATATTGGGTCTTTTTATTATAAACGTTCCGTGGCAAAACAACGTACATTGTGCATGATGGTACATATGTATATATTGGGATATTAATTACAACCATTCGATTATTGCAAAGTTATTAGCGATATTCACATATACGTTGTTTTGCTTTAATGAACATCAGTAACGAGTTTTTTTTTTTTTTTTGCCAAACTCCATCGGCTCAAAAACAGTTGAATACCAGAAGAGTCAAAACAAAGTATGTTCATCGTAGATACGTTGTAACGTGACTCTGCAGGACGTAAGCACGACCTCGTTATAGATTATTACTTTTTTTTGTTTACACGGAAAACGGACTACCATGAATTGTATATTACATCGACACCAACATCATCGTATCCTTCAAACTAATCATGAAATTGGAAAAACTCGCTCACACACGTAAAGCATTTGTTAACGAGCTAACTTGTCTGTGATTGTGTTTGACAAAGATAAACAAAAGGGGAAAACAATTTTTTGTTTCTTTCATTTTATTAACTTTAAATCTTTGAAAGGCGCTGTTATCTGTTCGACGACGGCGGCCGTCTTACAGGATCACCACGAGCAGGTTAACAGCTTGATCCCGTCCCTGTCCGATTTTAAGACACCCTCGCATAGGATGTCGGATCCTATCGCATTAGGATTCCGTTCGACCTTTATTTTCTCGCAAAACCTTCGACCTTTATTCTCTC
>NW_022753128.1:3804-5682 GCF_011630105.1 Anneissia japonica
CCGAACGCAAACGAGACACCGCCTTCTCGAAAAGTCCCGTACGCAAACAGGACGCCTTCCGCGAAGGTATTAGGGGATCAGAGACATCGTCCGGCGAGACCTTCCCAAGTCGAGAGGCACCGAATGCTTCATCGGTGCTCCCCCCTCGCCCGGCTCCCAACGACAGACCACGACGCCGAGGTGACGTTTGCCCTGGCTACGCGGCGAACCGGGGTCGCACTTCCCGGTGCCCCCTAGAAGGAGGCACTAGGCCGGTTCTCCCGAGAGGAAACCGAGCTAGTTCAGATCCGACCGCAGGAAGTATTCAACGGAATAGCAGTACCTGTCTTACCATCGGCAGTAACCCGTCACCCCGTGTGGCATCGAAGCTGCGCGTTCGGGAACGAACGAAGCTAAGGACGAGGGATGATCGAAAACTTACCGGCACTGCGACTCGGGGATGTACTGGGACGGGGTATCGCGAATTGGTAAACGATTGCTCCTCTTGAAACTTGAATGACGATGGTGGATCCTCGTCTGCGCTTATGTAGAAGTCTCCTGCACACAGATGACGTCATGTGTAAAACGATACATATTTCATGACGACATCGTGCATCAGCTCGACAGGTAACGATGACGTCAAGGGTCCAGTACCTTGTCTCTTATACACATCTAGATGTGTATAAGAGACAGCTACCACTCTTTACACCGATCGGCACCGATAACGTCATGGGTGCTGTGTTGGTTCAAGTACCCCATATTGCCTGTAATGTGTATTATGTTGTAAGTGATGACAAAGAAAAGACACGTAATTACGGCTTTTATTACATCCGCTCGTGTTGAACAGAAGACGTCAACGTTCCCCAATTGCTTGTAATGTGTATGATGTTGTAAGTGATGACAGAGAAAAGACACAGACACGAGTTTAAGGCTTTTATTACATCCGCTCCAGTTTCGCTCTAGTTGCACAGAAGACGTCATCGTACGACCAATTGATTGTAATGTGTGTTATGTTGTAAGTGGTGACAAAGAAAAGACACAGACACGTGTTTACGGCTTTTATTGCATCCGCTCGAGTTGAACAGAAGACGTCATCGTACCCCAATTGGCTGTAATGTATATTATGTTGTAAGTGGTGAAAAAGGAAAGACACAGACACGTGTTTACGGCTTTTATTGCATCCGCTCCAGTTATAACGCCCTCTCGAGTAAACAACGATGACGTCATCAGACTTCGTGTTGATCCGCTCGAGTTACATCGCCCTCTTGAGTCTGCTCCTATGTCTGCATCTCACGTCCCAGCACAGGTCCTCCCGTGCCAGTGTCAGCCGTCGATCGTTGGCTGAGCAGAGTAGCTACTTTTCCTTGCTTATATTCCCTCGTACATTCTGCCATGAAAAATGTCATAAAATTTCGAATTAAGAATAACGAAAAACACTTTTTTCACGGATGCTACGTGAAGAGATATTAAACTACTACAAAACAACGCATTTAACATTTGCCGATCACCCCCACACGCTTTATAAACGCCATTTCAAAATGCTCATGAATATTAATGAGCCTAGCTGTTTGTGTTTTTCGTAGGATAGTTTGTGGATTTTCGTAGGATATTGAAGCTAACTATGCTTTTATGCTTATATAGCGCTAGGTGCTGCTGGGAAATGGTTGCGTCATCGTGCACCACTTTCCCATTGGTGTAACACGATGACGTCGAGATATGTTTCCGGACGTTCGCGTTCGAGCCCGGACGCAAAAAAAATTTGAGTTTGCGTCAACTAAGTGGAGTGTTATTGTTACACCACTTTTCCTATTCTTAATGCATTGCGGTTGTTGTAAACGCCAAACGCGTCAGTGGACCGGTACAGATGCTGGGAAAATGGTGACGTCCATCGTATACCGC
>NW_022753128.1:6527-7965 GCF_011630105.1 Anneissia japonica
TCGCTAATTTTTGCGAACGTGTATTTGATATAAAAAATTTTAAAAATCGAAATAACATTACATAATTAACGTATTACACATGGGGACATGTTACTGGGATATATCAAGAAGATCGACGTCGTTTTAGCGAAATTCCTATCGAAAACTAACACAACTAGGCACAGGTTGTACAACGAGAATCATCGCGGACGTTTTTGCGGACCTATTAGTTGACACCGCTAGCACGTTATTGGCTGAAAGTATCCAATCGCTTTCGAGTAGCGATGAATAGAGTTTGCGAGACTCTGTGCATTGAACTAACCGATACAGTTGACGCGGGGATTTCCCAGCATGTTTGGAATTATTCTATACCGATTTTGTTTTGCACAGCCTGCAATGTAGGCCTTGCCTTGGACCTAGGAATTATTCTACACGGGATTGTTTTTCACAGCTTGCGTTATAGGTTTTGGCCTAGGAATTATTCTATACAGATGTTGTTTGCGCCGAAAAAAAAAAATGTGTCACAGGCCTTGAGCCTAGGAATCGTTCTATACGGAATTTATTGCACAACTCTTGTTTTTTGGCTTTGGGCCTAGGAATTGGTATAGACAGAATTTATTGCACAGCTTTTGTTGTAGGTCTTGGACCAAGGATTTATTCCATACCTATTTGTTTGCACGGAAAGGCCTTTGGCCTATGATTCATTCTATTTGTTTGCACCGAAAAGAAATACAGTCATGTGTTACAGACCTTAGACATAGAACATATCATCTCTAAACCTGGCATTGCAAGTATACCAGACGAATTTGGATTTTATCGAATTAACGGTAAGTAAAAACAAATTTCGTGTCTTTTTACATCAACAATAGTAAGGCTGCAATACCGATTTGAGATCAAAGGCCTAGTAAATATTTTTTTTAACATCTACAGATATCCTAGCCAATGGTCGGCCATATTTCGGTACACATAAATTAGATTGATAATTTTTTTCAGTATTATTATTTCATGGAACAATATACATTAACTCTGCTTTGGAATAAACGTAACCTTTAATAACTTTCGTTACCACTACCGACAATAAGCTCAGCCAAATTTTATTAACTATGTTTCTACATCAACAATAGTAGGGTTTGCAATACCGAATAAAAAACAATATAGGCCTAGTAAATATTCTTTAAACATCGACAGATATCCTAGCCCATGGTCGACCATATTTAATTACACATAAATTATAATAATGTTTTTTTTTTATTATTTATTAGTCTATGGAAATATATACAATGACTCTGCTTTGGAATAAACGTAATGCTTAATATTTTTCGTTAAGACCGCCAACAGTAAGGTCAGCCACCTTTAATTAAAAACATATTGCATTAGTTTTAACTTGTTTGATATCAAAAAAGGTTATTTTATTTATTTATATTTTGTATTAGTATCTTTTTTTTTTTTAGATTCAACG
>NW_022753128.1:8040-9018 GCF_011630105.1 Anneissia japonica
TTTTCTTCGATCTGGAAACGTCGGCTCTGCACGCCGAAGACAGACCCAAGGTCACCGAACTGTGCCTGATCGCCGTACACAGGTCCAGCGTCGAGAGCTCGGGCACCGCGCCGAGGGTGATGGACAAGCTGACGCTCTGCGTGTATCCCAACAAAGAAATCTCCCCGATCGCTTCGAATCTGACTGGTCTCCACAATGCTCTTATGCTGGATAACGACAAGCGACCCTTCGACGTCCAAGTTTGCGAGTCGATATGCGCCTTCCTCGGCAGACAGGCAAAACCAGTGTGTATGGTCGCTCACAACGGATACGAATTCGACTTCAAGCTGCTCCGGACGGAATTCGACCGTCTCGGACGTTCTCTACCTCCCGACCTGCTGTGTTGCGATTCCCTGTTGGCTTTTCGTGAACTGGAAGGTGCTGATTGGAAAGCGTGGAAAAGGCCGAGGAGGTCGTACGCCCTGCAGAAGATGTTCGTCCGGACTTTTGGAGTGAAACCCAGAAACGTTCACGGTGCTGAATCTGACGTGATCACTTTACTCAAACTTGTGCTCAACCGAGGAAACGCAGTGTGCCGGTGGATGGATGAGCACGCGACGAGGTGGACGGACGTTCAGCAATATTACGTCCCGAAAAAGATCGAGGATAAGGTAAAATGAATTTTTTTCTCTCTCTTTGTTAACGTTTTTCTTTTATGTATATAATTATTGAATTTAGTTTTTTTTTTCCTTTGTTTTTATTTTACTTTTTTTCGGTTGACTCATGATATGATTGCACAACATAGACAACGTAATTCAAACATCATTGCGGTGGCGCAGCATTTATTCGTTAAATTCGTAGAAATTAATCAAACATTGTATTTTTTTTTTGTTCTTGCAGATACATGTAGAACCATCTTCGAACAGTCCGATAGTGTAGTGAAAAGCAGACGTTCGATATCTTCGCATCCAGCCTTATTCGCTAGTGTATAAGAGACAG
>NW_022753128.1:9053-9569 GCF_011630105.1 Anneissia japonica
TTATTGAACAATGCAAAAGCATCCTTTGTCCAAATTATCTCCTTTTTTTGTTCTTCTTCTTTGTCTTTTATCATTGGCAGCTGGTAAAAATAACTGGTCTTCGGGGTCGCGGTGAACGACGCACCTGACGTCGCCGCACTTACCTAGGATAGCCGTTCTCGATCTATTGTACAAGCATCCTGATTTTAGATATCCTTTCGTCTTCGACCGCCGGAAAGTGATCTCTTTCACAGGTCTGCCCTCTCTTCCCCACGTTCGTACGTGTTGCCTCCCTTGCCTCATCAGCACTCTCTATATTCTGTCTCTTATACACATCTAGATGTGTATAAGAGACAGCATTTTACCTTATCCTCGATCTTTTTCGGGACGTAATATTGCTGAACGTCCGTCCACCTCGTCGCGTGCTCATCCATCCACCGGCACACTGCGTTTCCTCGGTTGAGCACAAGTTTGAGTAAAGTGATCACGTCAGATTCAGCACCGTGAACGTTTCTGGGTTTCACTCCGAAAGTCCGG
>NW_022753128.1:10528-12159 GCF_011630105.1 Anneissia japonica
TGACCGGTAAGCGTCCGAAGGGGACGCGGTCGTCAGCGAACATGCAGCACGTCCACTTGAGGCGTTTGTCCGTCCGCTCGTACAGCGTGCTTTTATTGCTTTCCAATCAAAGGGTTTGCACAGTAGGTCTAAGTTTGGAACTGTCAAAACATGAACTTTACTTCTTCCACTTCTTCGTCAATCATCGCTGGTGATCTCCCTGTTCTTCCACGAACGGCGGTATCTCGAACCTTGTAGGTTCTTCTTTTATTTTGGCAACCTTTTCCTGCCAAGGTTCTCGTCGGTCGTTGTTTCCAGCATGTCTTTCTTCTGTCTCTTATACACATCTAGATGTGTATAAGAGACAGGTGTAGTGAAAAGCAGACGTTTGATATCTTCGCAGAAGAATCCGTAGGTCTCTCCACCCTGTACAGTCTCGTTGTACTTCATCGTTCTAAGACGGCTATTATTCTTTACTTCATCTTTTATTTAAAAATAAAATATGCTATGTTGCATTCCTTTGTATTTTCGCACATTTCTTTTTACATTGTGTTGGTACCGAGAACTTCGGGATTCCCATTACACGGACCGTTTCTTTTTTGGCACTTTTTTTGTTAACCTTGTGCCGGTACACTTCTTCCTCCGATGGGGGATCGAGCTTGCTTGCAGTTTCAACTTCAATCTTCGGCACAGTTTGCCACACTTTGCATCTGTGCCAGTCTTTTTCTTTACGAGTGTTGAACTGTGTTCAAGAGAAGAACTCAACTAGATTAATTTTCCCATTCGTCATCACGGCCATCGTAAGTTGGCTCGTTTGCAGCATTCTCTTCTTTTTCTTAACATTTAGGAAATCCTCATTGCCCAACTTTAGTTTGTCGGCATTGTCCCGAATGAAAGAAAATCATCCCCTCGCTGCCACGACTTTTCGAATTCTGCTTATAGCATCTCATAATCGAAAGCGTGCGACGTACGGTTTCTCTTCTTCATCTTGCATTTTTAAAAAAATGCTGTCTTGATGAATTCTTATTCTTGCTTGTTATCATTGCCGAACATTCGGCGATTTTGCATAGACTAACGAGAGAACGTTAGTTTAATTTCTTCATCCTGCATTCTTTCTGGCACACGCACTCGTTCCTTTAAACGATTACGTGAAACAAAAACACTGAATAATTTGTTTGTTTTTTAACATCTTTTTATTTGGAAAATTTATCTTAGCCGAAAGAATATTTCGGCATTTAATTCCAAGTACTCCTCCCTTGTTTTCCAACCACGATAGACTTTTCGGCGCCACGAACTCGGCCGTTTGCAATCTCTTAAAATTAAAAATGATATATATTTACATCTAAATAATATCTTTAAAGTTAATTAACAGTAAGTTACTTGGTTTATTTGTAGTAATAGGCTAATCACAAATATATATTATTACATAGGAAACTATTAGGCATTGAGACTTAATATCATCGTGTATTTTTATAATTAAGTTAACAATCATTTACAAAAAATCATGATGGAAATATGCATTAAAACATTTTAAAAAAAAGAAACATGGTGTCCTATTACATTCTTTGCTCGTAATTGTAACAAATGACGTAGTGATGAAGATGATGGACTGATGATGATGGTGATGATGTTGAATGCAGATCTTAAATTCA
>NW_022753128.1:12170-12930 GCF_011630105.1 Anneissia japonica
ATGCTGCGTGGATGAACCTGTCAACTCATCGAGATTCAAGACACATCAACTAAGCAAAAGATAGATTTTATTAGTCTCCCAAACATGTATTCTAACCATCAATCAAAGACGCACTTAAAATTTGCAACAACTGTTCCGTTTTAACGTTATATCGGTCCGTGAAACAACACGGTACGTCATCGTTGTCCCCCGTCTCAAATGAGCGAACTTAATCATCTTCATTGTCACCTTCATCACCACCTTCATTATCATCATCATTATACTCCGACTTTAAATATTGAAGTCCGACACACAATTATCGTTATTTTCTATTATTTAATAAAAACTATCATTTGTCATATTTATATCAATTCGAATAACGGTTTATATTGTAAGCGATTTTGCTCCAAAACTGTCAATCTTAAGAAACTTGAGTGCAGCAACGTAGTGCTCAGAAGTTCAACGATGAACCAGTAGTACACGTGTTTCCTATCCCGTTCTTACAATAAGTTTTCGGACGGTATTCGTACGTACTTGGGCAAACTGTATGGAAGAAGAATAAAACGGAAAATTATTTAATATTATTTAGTTATAAATTCTTGTAACGAAAATCGTTATAAATTCCGTTGTGGTATCGTACTTAAATGTTAAGATCTAAACCCTTTTCATCGCAATCATCTTCGTGACGATCCAAGTACTTTGGTTGCATTTCCGTTTTGCAAAATCGGCATCTGACTAAGGCAGGACCGTTGTAGTTTCTTCTGCATTTAATTACACATCT
>NW_022753128.1:14475-15135 GCF_011630105.1 Anneissia japonica
ACATATGATAGGCCAATGACGACATCGGTCTGAGAAACGATGATTACCATAATACGCACCTTGACGTCATGGGGTGCACCCGACGCTGTATAAAACAGTCTTCCAAACACAAAACTCTCCACTTTGCGACGAAGTTAAATAAATTATTTCGATAAAGATGGAGAAATTCGAACCTAAGAAACTGTTGGAGATAAGAAGAGGCATGTCAGGTTTGCTGAAGACGTGCGGAGGCGGAGAGACACCCCTTGCAGAGGCTGTGACGTTCATCGCAAACATCGATTCCAGAGACGTTCCGACGATCATGTTCTTCGACGGGCCGGATGGTCCNNAGGTAAAATATAGAATTTTGTCGTATCTACCAATCCGAAAGCTGTTGGAGTTGAACCTAACCTGTCTCTTATACACATCTAGATGTGGAAGGCCGAGAACGACAAGTTGATGATGCCGATGGCTTTCCTGTGCGTCCATCCCGAGGAAGGTCCGATTCAGCTGGTGGACGAAATGGGAACGGTGTTTTCCGCCACTGCTATGCCGTTCGTCTTGAATAACAGCGACAGACTTCCGAGCGAAAGAAGGAAAAGAAAGATGGTTTGCGGAGACTCCACGCTGTCCATGTTCGATCGCCCGCAACTCGCCGACATCTTAGGCGTCGATGCTCTG
>NW_022753128.1:15165-16210 GCF_011630105.1 Anneissia japonica
TCTCCTGGAAAAAATCCCACCGTAAATAACGTTCACTCGAAAAGAACGACGAACAGTTTAGTTGGACAATTCCTAAACAAAATTCTCCGACAACTACAGGCGTCGACGAAAGTGCAGTCTCCCGTCGAAACTCATTCGCGGGAACAACCGACGACGACGACTCCGACGGTCCATCCTGTGAACACGGGAGACTTCGAAAGGAAAAGTTTACCGCCTTTACCGACACCCGTCGAAATCCATCCGCAGCAACAGCAGGAGCAGCAGCTGGAGGAGGGGGTGGTACGACCGTCACGGACACCCAAGGTAAACGTGTCCGTAAACATGTGCCAGGACAACGTACTCTACGACAGACGATGGAAGAGATGGAGTAAGCGAAAGATCGAATGTATGGCCGCTAGTTTTAGCTAGTTTTAAAGAACTTAAATCGGAAGTCGTGAAACGACAACGAAATATGTCGACGGAATTGGAACAGACTAGATCGGAAACGGAGGCGATTTCTACGGATCTGGAACAGATGAGATCTGAAACGGCAGATATTTCGAGAGACTTGGAACAGATGAGATACGATACGGTGAAACAAAAACAAGATGTTTCGACGGATTTGGAACGGATTCGATCGGAGATGGAGGAGCATAAACGACAGCTTTGGACGGATTTGCAACAGATGCGATTGGAAATGCGAGAGCAGACACGAATGTTTGGGACAATGTTATTGGAATTTGGAAATCAGATGATTGCCGATAAAAGGATTTTTAAAGAAAATTAAGTTAGGTTGTTTTGTTGACAATTAAAAAATAATATATATAAAAAAGAATTATGATTTTTCGATTTTTTTTTCTTTCGTTTCCTTTGTTTCGATACGACGGTGTTGATGATGATTTGATGATGGGGGTGGACAACACTCGCACATACCAACGGAAAACTTTAGGTAAAAAACAAAAAAATATATATATAGAGGATGGCAGACACGTTTTATCGAACATCGGAACATGGCTACAACTTCTTTCGTCCGAACGTATTCCGATATTCCACAAAAACCCGTCTG
>NW_022753128.1:16474-22647 GCF_011630105.1 Anneissia japonica
GGAAGGGCGTGTCCTTTGTTCAGAAGCATCACGTTGGGAACTGAGGCGAATTTTGCTTCAGTCGTCAACCACTCGTTCATTGCCTTCAGCAGTAGAGTTTCCGCAGCAAACAGTTGTCCGTTCTCTCGAACGAAGCCGCAGTAGCAACGGACGTACGTCCCTTTCACTTCCTGTCTCTTATACACATCTAGATCGTAAGTTTAAAAAGCTACAAGGCGTTGCAGCCGAGACTCGAGATTACGTATTGGAAGCTGTCGAGGATATGCGAGAAAGGATTCTCAATATCATGAAGGACAATACCATAGAATGCAAGGATGACGTAGTAAGAACAGATTGGGACGATACAAGGCGCCTTATAAACGGTGTCGTCATAAGTGAACAACTGTGTTGGCGAGCCTGTAAAACGGTTGAGAACGTTGAGGATGAATATTATCTACTATCGAGACCATCACCCAACCTAAAGACAAAGCTGCTGAAATTAATTAAAAACGTTACAAACTTGCGTTGTAAGACGGAAAGCGATTTATACGAGATTCTACGAAACAACTTCCATGAAATTTATTTTAATTCTGTCGTATATAAAAATGGATATTCAAAGGGAAATTGACGAGTTTGGGTAGGAATTTCATTGAACTTTATGCAAAAGTTGCGTGTAAAGTAATTTCCATGGACTGTAAAATCAACGATAGGCTCTCCAAAATCATCGGTAACTTCTCTCTGCACAGCTTAACGTCATCGGGTGCTCCCAACACGAAAAATATAAACTGACACGCACGCGACAATTTAGCACAGTATTTTAGAAGAGCACTCACGCACACACTCGCACGCAAACCAATGATGTCTGGAGAGCTCTTGCCAAAGATTTTCGAGAAGTTTTCTCCATGGACTATAGGCGAGCGAAAGAGAATGGATCGCCTTACAACAACTGCCGTAATTTCCAGAGAGATCGCCAGGGAATTTATATCGTCGCCGGACACCGAATCGTCTCTCTCTCGATACGCTGAAACGATGCGAGAAATCGCCGAAAAGAAGGACGTTCGGCTAGGACTCCAATTGGATGCCGTCGCGGCGGTGATCGACTTCGAAGAAGACGGGTTACCGGGTCTGTTTTCCCGGGTCTGTTTTCGTGCCTCAACGACATGCTCGAAATCGGAGACGTCAACTGGGGTCGAATCGTTATTGTGTACATGTTCGGTAGGAAAGTGGCAAAGAGATGAGCTGAGAAAGGTCTCGAGGACTACGAAGATACCGTAGCCGAGTACGTCGGCGAATACGTGGCCACGGAATTGTCCGGTTGGATATCCGAACGTGGAGGATGGGTAAGTGTGATTCAGAGGGCGGCAAACACGTTTTCGAGAACGTCAGTTTTCACCGATCGTATCCCGATGTACGTACGAAAAATAATAATAATTTAATAATCATCATTTTTCTCTCAACTTCAGGATGACTTCGTGGAAATCTTCGGCCGCAGACGTCGAAAGTCGCTCTCCGACCTCACCGTTCCGATCCTGCTGGCGGTCATGTTGGCAACTCCGTTCGTTTTGTCCAAATGCAGATGACTCCAATCTCGTTTTGATATCGAATAAAAAGCCGTCGTTTATAACTGTACAAACATTTATTAAAATTTGTTTCGATATTGAATATTAAATTGTAGTTGCCATACCAAACAATGCGTCTTTCGTTTAAATCATTGCTTTGTGTATGTGTGCTTGTGTTGTGTGTGAGTGTGTGTGATAGAAAAAGAAAGCAGATAATTTTTATTCCTACAATTATTTCCCCTCTCTTCTCGTTTATGTAAGGATGTGTATAGAAACAACTAGACTCTCCGAGTTACAACAGCATCACGTTTGTTATAGTCGATCGGAAACTGTAAATGAGTAAACAGACAAAAAATATACGTTTCTTTTCTTTTTTTTAATCAAAAACAACTACAACTACAATCGTATGTGTTTAAACAATTACAAATATATACAGTTATTCGGATGAGGCGTAATCGTGGTCGCCTTGAACGACCGTTCTCATTCTCTTTAACTCGGCGTCGTCTATCGTGCCGCAGCTCCTCTTATGCCCAGCAAAACCAACGGCGATAGAGTTGGGAAGGGCGTGTCCTTTGTTCAGAAGCATCACGTTGGGAACGGAGGCGAAATTTGCTTCAGTCGTCACAGATCTTCCTCGTCCTTCACGGCAATCGCCATCGTGACGATCCTGTCGGCGTCCCTGTCGATGGACGGCATGTCGTCACCTATTGTGCCGAGTCTGACAACGTATTCCTCCAATTCCAAAGAGGCATTCGACACGCCGTACATATTCAGAAGCGTGTGCGTGTCTTCGATGGTTCCTTGCCTGCCCACACACCTCACTCCGTCCACCTTGGTCCATGCAAAGCATTCGTAGTGTCTCCCGCCTCCATTCACCGTAGCGGAGAACGCCACCTCGAGAGAGATCAGTTTCGAGTTACAGAATGCCACCGTCAGGATGCTACCTCGATTGGCGGCCAGCAGGTTTTCCAACAAGATGTTATCTTCGGTGAAAATCTTAACCATTCTGGCTACGATTCTTCTGTTCGTCTTCTCTGCCATGGCGTCGAGGTTCGCTGATTCCGAATGTATCGTTTCGTGATGATTCGCGAGTATATATAGGGATTAGTCAGCTGACGTTTTCTAAGTACCCATAACGTCATCGTTACCGGCCTATCGATGCTTTCAAATAAGGGCGTACGGATGACGTCAAGGTTCCAAGTACCCATGACGTCATCGTTATAGTTGGTTTATAAATAAGCGGCGGAACCTGTCTATCCATTAAAACTAAGCAATGGCCGGGCAAGACGAATCATCGTATCGCGGGATGTTGGTGAACGTCGATAGGTACCTCGAGGATCGAGATGTTGTGGCTCTGAAGTACTTATGCCTGGATGAGAGCATCGGACTCAGACATGGCGAATTGGAAAAAGTTACCAGAGGCATTGAGTTAATGAATAAACTAGAGGATAGAGCATTACTTTATTCATCGAGATTGGAAATACTTATCGAGCTTCTGAGACTGATAAGGCGTTCGGAACTTCAACGCCATGTTTTGGACTTTCGAGGGACCACGGAAGGACTCGGTGAAAAGATAATTTCACCCTATAGGTATGTAATTCTCTTTTTTTTTAAATCGTTTATCTTTAGAGCAAAAAGATTTTTTTTTCTCGCCAATGATTGCCGAGCTAATTTAATATTGTCATAGGGCCATGATACTTGATTTTGCTTCTGGAATCAACGAAGAAGAGTTGAAATCGCTGAAACCGAGATTGAAATCAACCATACCCGCAAGAACTGTTGAACGACTAAAGGAAGCCATAAGATTGATGATTGAATTGGAAAAACTGACAGTGATCGGACCTCGACATGTTGATTTTCTGTTTGAAATTGCTGAGTATTTAAAAAGGGACGATCTCTTTTTAAAATTAAATGATTATAATGCAGGAAAATACGATTAGTTCAACGAGATAGCTGTAATCATAATCCGTGTATTTCCGAATATCTTTTCGAAGAAATAAAGTTTTTGCTAGAAAAAATATCAAATTAGACTATTGGTTGCTGTTCTTGTTAGCCTGATAGTGTTTGACTTATGTAACGACTGACGAAAGAGGAACGCTTTGAAACAGGACTTTTATTTAAACAAGAGGAAAATCGAAAATTAAATACACACACACACACGCAAAACATCTATTATAATCTGTTAATTTTTTTTATAAAAGCTTACTTCGGCCTTCGGCCATGAGCTCGTGACGTCAAGTGTCTAAGAACCGATGACGTACGCTCACCGTACAACGAAAACGAAATAAAAGTCGAGTTAAAGTGATTCCATCACACTAGTAGAGCTAACGACATGAACGAGACACTTGGCCGGACGACGACAGCGACAAAGAGCACCGACAATGTATGTGTCGGCGGAGCCTCCTCCGAATCGGACCGGCTGCGAAAGAAAGAAGAGGAAATCGTTTCCCTGAAAACCGTAGTGCAGAGCATCGACGTGCTGAAGCTTTTGCTGAACGACTACGGAGGTTCGATCGATTCGTGGAAACTGGAACTCAAGAAGAAGAACCTAAGCATCGAGCACTTGCAATTCAGACTGCACAGAAACAAACTCGATTCGTCGGTCGATCTCAAAGAGCACGAAGTTTTCGTGCCCGGACACGACAAGGAGGTTCTCGACCAGCTGCTGAGGGAAAACGTGCGATTGCGAACCGTCCTCAACTCGAAAAACAGTTCCGAGGAAGTGGCGGAAGCGAAGAAGACGATCGCCGCTCTCAGGATAAGGATCGCCGAACTTTCGTTCGAGGTCCGTACGAAAGATAAGGAGCTGACCGAGTACCTGAGCGCTACGAATTCTTCCGACTCGGAAAAGGACGTTTCTATTAGAAAACTGACGTCGGAGCTGAAGGAGTGCTACGGACAGCGCAGTTACGCCGACGACGTCCGTCGAACGCTCTGCCGCGAGATCGAACGGATGAGATCGAAGATCGACGATCTGAGGACATAATAGATAATAAAGATCGACGTGGCTCGGGAGCCGAGGGATTACGAACGAAGGGAAAAGGATGTCGGCGAGCAGAGAAATGTAGGGTCTCTCTCATCGGAAGATCGATGCAAGGTCTTGGAGGAACAAGTGCCGAGCTTGGCCAGGGAAAACGCCGAACTTTCGAAACAGCTGAAGGAAGTCATAAGCATGAACACCAGATCGCAACGGTACTCGGATCAACGCGAAGCGCACGTCATCAAGCTTACGGGAGAAATCCAGTCGCTTTCTGCGAGGAACGGAATGTTCGAGAGGGATTGCCGCGAACTGCGCGTGGGCCTGGATAAGAAATGCCGAGAGCTTGATGACTTGCGTTTCGCAAAAACTAACGAAAGTTCCGTCGTCGGGGAAGTATCGTACGAGAAGGAAGAGGAGGAGGAAGGGCCGTTGAGATGTCCCAGGTGTTTCAAAGCTTACACCGTCACGGAACACGCTTCGTTGATGGAGCACGTCTTCGATTGCGGCGGCGGACACGACGAAGATTTCGATGTAGATGTATTTTATTAATGAAAATGAAAATAAATAACACAAGCAAACCAAATTTAGCGTTTCAAGTTCCATTTCTTTTATTGCAGTTATTAATTCAATAGTTTACAAATTACAACATTTCATCAATCAAATCTTCCATGATGTGAGCGAACGCGCGATCCAGTTTGGTCGGCGACACGGGTTTGTCGACGACCGAAGTCTCCCTGAGGGGATTGTAGAACAACCATTCCCGTTCCTCGTTCAACGCCAGATCGTTCGTTCATGTATTTTTCGACCGTTTCTATTCTTCGGTCGAGTTCCTTCATGCTTCTGTGCGATCGCAACTTGAAATCCTTCTTCCACCTCTCCGCCAGATCGTGGCGTACGACGGACGCCAGACGGTTGGCCAGATCCTCCACGCGTGTCGTCGCGTCTTTTGTTCTCTTTTCGACGAGCTTCTTCGTTTGCACGAATTCCCCTATCTCCTGTCGGACAGACTCGGCTATGTCGGCAGCGCGAACGTCTTCGACGGATCCGTCCGTCAGACGCAGAGCGTACCCTTTTCTGACGGTCTCTCCGGTGGTGCCTAAACACAGGGTCACGTCTATCACCAAGGAGTTGGATTGCGGGCAAGCGACGATCTTCGGTTTCAACTCCCTCCGCGTGCAATTCGAGATTTCGCAGATCGAATTCAAGAGGAACGGTCTTGGCTGATTGCACAGTTCGTATAGGAGGTGAAACGTCCTCCTCGTCGGCTCGTTCGTCTCGAAAATCATCACGGCGTACAGGCGACTTTCGTTACAGTCCTCCCTCCTGTCTCTTATACCCATCTAGATGTGTATAAGAGACAGATGTAATTCTCTTTTTTTTTAATCGTTTATCTTTAGAGCAAAAAGATTTTTTTTCTCGCCAATGATTGCCGAGCTGATTTATTATTGTTTTTCCCCCCATAGGGCCATGATACTTGATTTTGCTTCTGGAATCAACGAAGAAGAGTTGAAATCGCTGAAACCGAGATTGAAATCAACCATACCCGCAAGAACTGTTGAACGACTAAAGGAAGCCATAAGATTGATGATTGAATTGAAAAAACTGGCAGTGATCAGACCTCGACAGGTTGATTTTCTGTTTGAAATTGCTGAGTA
>NW_022753128.1:24169-24880 GCF_011630105.1 Anneissia japonica
TGACCAGACCGTCGTTTAGCAGCCGCCAGTGCTTCCTGGCCACCGGCGTGGAGGCGATCGCCACCGATTCTACGGCGTAAAAGGAGGATTTGGAGGAGAACCGGTCGAACGAGTTCGGGTCGTGCCCCGCGTCAGACAACCTACCTTTCAGACCGGCCGCGTTCATCTTGAGGATGGATCTCAGCGAGTACAGCGTGTATTTTGCGGGATCCGATTTCAGCTCGAACAGGGTGGCCGCCAAACCGGCTCCGATCGGTCGGTTGTCCGCCATATCGACCATCTGGGAGACGGTGATGCAGTCCTTGGCCAGCACCCGGTCGAGCACCGTCGTTCGGAGTTCGCGAAGGGACATCGGCTCCTGACCTTCGGCCTTTGCCTCGAGCACAGGAATTTCGGGTCTCTGTTCGTTCGAAACCACGTACACCTTCAGGTGTTTGTCGCTGAGCTTCGGATAGCACTGCCTGTATCCACCGATCGTCGGACGGTTGACTCTGTCGTCGACAAAACGAGACCGATTCGACCGATCCGACAGGTGTCTTGTCGATGGACCGAGAAATCTTTTTCTGTACGACATTTCCCAATTCCTATTTTTTTTTCTAAGTTCTCTCTATCTCTCTTTAATACCAAATATCGACCGATCGCAATCATCGTCTGAAAGACTGCCCTCTTCTCGTACCGCGATCGTCGTTGGCGTCCATCAACCTCGTGTAC
>NW_022753128.1:24916-26151 GCF_011630105.1 Anneissia japonica
CCAGTGGTGGTATACCCCGTATATCATGTGGCAAACAGCGGCGACGATGGCGAGGACGAGAAGGACGCGGTTCACCGTCGGAGTGAACGACGAGCTGCAGAATGCCGTGTCAACGTACTTGGTCGTCAGGAAGCAGTACGGGATGCTGTAAGCCAGAAGACCCAGCATGACGGCCGCCGCGACCGGTAGCACGTGCAGCAGCATGCGTTCCCACACCGCCGGTTCCTTGAACCTGGACAGATGCTTCTCGAACGCCGCTCTTGTCATCAGGTAGGGGAAGTTGACGATTATGGTGAACACGTCCACGCCGACCGCGTACAACAGCGGACGGGTGACGAATTCGAAGTCTATCTTTCCTGGGTGCCTGCCAACCCTGTCGCTCTCGTTCACGACGAACACCGCTGAGATGAGCGCCCCCATCAGATAGAAGAGTTTCTGCAGGTGCAGGGCGAAGTGATCGTGCCACGCTCGCACGCCTTTCAGGGAGTACACGTCGTGCAGAGCATAGTCCATCTGCTTGGGTATGTCGGCGAACGCTTTTCCGAAGGATCGAAGGTTGCCGTCGTTGGTGCCGAATGTCATCTTTCTTATATGTTTTTTAATTCTCCGATGCAGACATCGCATCCGGAAATACACAAATACACTTAGCTGCGATCGGCGCACACCCGATGTGGGGGTTAAGTGTTGGCGTATTATCGTAAATATATATTTTTTTTCATGTTATGTTAGAAAAAAAAAAGAAGACAAAAATAAAATCATGTTCCGACATCGGCTGGTTCCCATGACGGGGGGGTGTAGGTCGAAGTTACAAAGCTTACGGCAAGAACTTGACGGCCGTCAAGAAGCAGATAGATGCGTTTCTGTACTACAACAAAGCGTGAAAAATCAGAAGAGCGAGAATAGTGGGTTCGGCGGCTCTTTCCAGCGAGAAAGCTCTCAAGGTCGGTCGGGCGATGGACGTCGCAGTGTCCGCGATGAAAGATCCCGATGTGAATCGGATGCTCGAAGATTTGGACCTGACTTTCGTGTCCGCCCAACACCCCTTGACGAACGCGAAGGAGGGTGGTCCCGACGCCAGCGTCGCGGTCGTCGATCTCATCACGAAAAAACGTTCGACGTGTCGGCCGGTTGTCGTGGAATTCAAATTCACGTCCATGACCATGCCGCAGATCATGCAGGAGCGCGAGTCCGCTCCTCGCAAAAGTGGAACCGCATTTCGACCCTGTCTGCTGGAT
>NW_022753128.1:26162-26943 GCF_011630105.1 Anneissia japonica
CTCAGCTGGGAGCGCTGTTTTTGGCAAACACTTTCTCACTGTCAGCCCGCCCTGCCGCCTTGGTAATCGTCAAGTGTTTGGGCGACAACGTGTACGCCGAATGGGTGGACGACTGCAAGGAGGAGGATTTCTGGTTCATTAAGGGTTACAAAGAGTAAGACACGAGAAACAGGCAAGATTGTTTTTTTTTTCTGACTTTATTTTCCAAAATTCTTTGAATTTTTTTTCTTCACAACACTTTGGCCCCTTCACTTTTTGTTTTAAATTATCAGTAAGGAGGATATCTTTTCCTCAATCCGGTTCTGATGTACTGATCGTCGGTTCCCCGTCCCGTCGGAAGACAGGTCGCCGGATCGACGAGAAGCATTCCCTGATCGGTTCTGCAGGAGGACACGTCAAGGAGGTTGCTGAACGCCGACGAGCTGTGTTCGCGTTCCCCGAACAATCCTTTGTTGACGCTCTTGAATGCGCAAGGTTCGGACTGGCTGCTGTCGTGGTACTGTCTACCCTGTATGCCGACGTTGGATTCCTCCTTCAGGTTGTGGCTGAACACCGGCTGGTAAATTGGTCCAGGTCCGACTTGTACTGCTCTACCGGCTGTCTGCTAAGGAGATACGTTCTGTGCACGCCGCCGGCTCCGCCCGCGTTGTCTGTCATCCAGAGAGGGTGCTTCAGCGCGAGCGTGACGTGCGCCTCCGAAGCGCCGATCGTCGCGTACGGATTCGTCGTGAACTTCTCGGTGATCTCGTCCAGATGATCCAGGGACTGGTTGGAGTTGCCG
>NW_022753128.1:27102-31363 GCF_011630105.1 Anneissia japonica
TTTACGTGAAAGACAGACGAGGCAGAATCTACTTCTACAGGCCGATAGGAGACCTGTGCCGATTCTGTCTCTTATACACATCTAGATGTGTATAAGAGACAGATCACGTACCTTTCGGAGCCGTTCACGAGCATTACCTTGGGTGGCGACGACGCTTCAAGTTCGGCACCCGCCAGCGTGCGTATGTCGGATTCGTCAAGTTCCTTCTTGTCTTTGGTGGAGCACGCGTAGTAAACCTGGCGGGTGTGGCCTCCGACGTCGTCCCTGAGCGGTAGCTGATCGGCCAACGCAGGATGAACGAGAATGGTGTCGGGCGGGGCGCACGCCGTCGACGTGCTGCCGTACCGAAGCGAGTTGTCAAGGTCGACAAACGTGGCCATGGTGCCGGTGCGCCGAAGGTTGAACGAGAGGAACTCGTTCCTGTCGCGTTTCCACACCTGATGGAACATGTCGGCTTTGCTCACGTGATCGTTCGGAGTGTTGAACATGTCGACGAATTTGATCGTGGGCGCTGCCACCATGTGTCCGTACACGACGTGCTTCTGCGTCATCTCCATAGAGGTGCGCAGCTGCTTTTCCTTCAGCGCGAATATCTCCCTCAGCGCATGATCCGAACTACGCTGTATCGCCTCGGCAGCTATGTCTATCGCGCCGCCCCACATCGATCCGCTGTACTGCCTCGAGCTGGCCCTGGTTATCAGAGCTGGCACGTCCGAGGCGGCCGTGCAGCGATCCAGCACCTCGGCCGGAGCGATCTTCGTCGTGATGCTGAACGTGGACAGCCCGCGATAGAAGACTGTGGGTATGAGCCACTGTAGGTGATCGTAGGGATTCTCGGAGAAGGTCGAGTCCAGCAAAACCCTGGTCTTGAGCCGCAGATCTTTGACGACGCACGTGTCCCTGTCTGTGACAGACGCGCCTCTTTCGGAGAAACCGACGAAGTCCGAGTGTCCGCTGATGGCCCGCAGCTCGGACATCGGATAGTGGTCTCCCTCCAGCACCTCCCTGAGGTTGACCGGGGGAAACCCGAGAAACGGGGCGATCGAGTACGCCGTGTCCATGACGTCTTCGCTTTCGCCCTGTCGTGTTTAGCGATCCATGCTAATGGTTTGTCTGCAGAACGATCCTGCCGGACTGCCAAGGTTTCACGTCTCCGGACGCGAATCCGAGAACGGCCCGTCCGTGTTTTGCGGTCACGATGTCGGCGATCCTCGACGCGTGATGGACGACGTCGCGAAGGTCGTCCCCGGACAGTTCGCTGACGAACACCTCCGCGGCATCCTCTCCGACGTAGCCGTCGTCCGTCCACAAGGCGTTGCGCGGTATCAGACCGTCCGCCACGAACTTGGACGTCTTCTTGAATATCTCGACCAAGGAAAGTTCGTACTGATCGTTGTTCGCCGCGATCGCTGCGCCCTTGTTAAGCGCCGCGTACTTGAGGATGCTCTCGATGCGATTCGTGTCGGACGAAGGATTCACGCCGTACGTCACCCATCTGAGCGTCCTGTAACGTACCATGTGCTCGCCGCACTCTCCCGCCGCCGGGTATCTCACGCACACCATCTGTCCGTCGAGTATGGTCTGCGATCCGGTGTTGAAGAACAAGCAGCTGGGAGATTGCGTGACCACCGAGATGAGCTTGCCGTTCGGCCAGTCGGCCATCTTTGTTCCGGCGACTCCCAGCACAGCGTAATCTTCCATGTTGCTCTCCTCGATCAGACGGTCCCTCCTCGCGTCGTCCACGTCGTCGTGCGTCGGAGTGTTCATGCCGTTCGGTCCCGGCACGAAACCGACACGCGCGGTTACGGGATTGTACCTTCCCAGCAGCACCTGTCCCTCCTGTACGTTGGGGTTGTCCGATGATGGGTAGAGCTTTCCGCGCACGTCGTTCGCTCTGCTGCCGAAGTTGGCGCTCAGATAACGGGGGTCGACAGCGTACGCTCGAATCGATCCATCGATTATGGGTTGCTTAATGCTGGACATGACGGACGGTATTTTTTTTGTTGGAGGTCGAGCAGGAAAAAACATTAATAACATTTGTTTTTTTTTCTTTCAAAGTTCCCGGTGCGAAGTGTGCAAAGCGGATCGGAGGCGGCGGCAAGGGTGACGTTCGAAGAAACTTACAGAATTCACAGGAAGAATCTGCAAGCGAACGGAAACGCGCAGCGTCGCGTTCGTCCAGACGTCGGAAGAAAGTCTGCTGTAAACGTTCAGGAGAAAGTTTACGAAAACAAAAGAAAAACAAGAATTAAAGGAGGAAAACAAGAAGTACGCATGTGTGCGCGTAATTATTTTTAAGTTATCGTTGTATTTGTTAAATATATAACAATTGGTCTTCATTGTACTTTCATTTTGTTCCGAGATGGGAAGAAAGGCGTTTTACGTGAAAGACAGACGAGGCAGAATCTACTTCTACAGGCCGATAGGAGACCTGTGCCGATTTTCGGGCATCATGAGAACGAACGCCACGCAGGTGAGCATCGACATGTCGGAAGTCTTGCCGTTCACCACCTCCGCTACCGGAGGTTTCGTCTTCAAGTTCCTGGTATACATGGACGGCGATTCTTATCGCGACAAGTTCTCTTTCGCAGACGTGACTCGATACGCGGACGTCATAGCCTTGAGCGCGTACATCGGCTCGTCTTTAATCTGGCAGCTCAGATTGGCCGAGATGATAGTGATCCCGAGATTGCTAGGTCTGACGTCTAAATTCGCGTTGCGGGAGATAAATCTGTTCGTCAAGCATCTGCTGCTGTATCACCGAGACGGCAAGATACCGAACGCTGATTGGATGGGCGTGCTGCGATTGTGCGAACCCTTCACGTTCGACAGAACGGTCGTCGACCTTCTGAACGAAATTTACGGACCCGATCGAAATCGACTGACGCTGACGACCTTAAGCAAAACGTGGAAAGTGAAGATGATGTTGGGCGACAAGATCCTATGCTCGTTCGACCTCAACAGGGACTGCGGTGTATGCGGCAAGCCTTCCGAGCTCTGGTGGAGGATCCTGAGAGAGGACTGTAACGAAAGTCGCCTGTACGCCGTGATGATTTTCGAGACGAACGAGCCGACGAGGAGGACGTTTCACCTCCTCTAGGAACTGTGCAATCAACCAAGACCGATCCTCTTGAATTCGATCTGCGAAATCTCGAATTGCACGCGGAGGGAGTTGAAACCGAAGATCGTCGCTTGCCCGCAATCCAACTCCTTGTGGATAGACGTGACCCTGTGTTTAGGCACCACCGGAGAGACAGTCAGAAAAGGGTACGCTCTGCGTCTGACGGACGGATCCGTCGGAGACGTTCGTGCTGCCGACATAGCTGAGTCTGTTTGACAGGAGATAGGGGAACTCGAGCAAACGAAGAAGCTCGTCGAAAAGAGAACGAAAGACGCGACGACACGCGTGGAGGATCTGGCCAATCGTCTGGCGTCCGTCGTACGCCACGATCTGGCGGAGAGGTGGAAGAAGGATTTCAAGTTGCGATCGCACAGAAGCATGAAGGAACTCGACCGAAGGATAGAAACGGTCGAAAAATACATGGAGAACAATATGGCGTTGAACGAGGAACGGGAATGGTTGTTCTACAATCCCCTCAGGGAGACTTTGGTCGTCGACAAACCCGTGTCGCCGACTAAACTGGATCGCGCGTTCGCCCACATCATGGAAGATTTGATTGATGAAATGTTGTAATTTGTAAACTATTGAATTAATAACTGCAATAAAAGAAATGAAACTTGAACCGTTAAATTTGGTTTGCTTGAGTTATTTATTTTCATTTTCATTAATAAAATGCATCTACATCGAAATCTTCGTCGTGTCCGCCGTCGCAATCGAAGACGTGCTCCATCAACGAAGCGTGTTCCGTGACGGTGTAAGCTTTGAAACACCTGGGACATCTCAACGGCTCTTCCTCCTCCTCTTCCTTCTCGTACGAAACTTCCCCGACGACGGAACTTTCGTTAGTTTTTGCGAAACGCAAGTCATCAAGCTCTCGGCATTTCTTATCCAGGCCCACGCGCAGTTCGCGGCAATCCCTCTCCAACATTTCGTTCCTCGCAGAAAGCGACTGTATTTCTCCCGTAAGCTTGATGACGTGCGCTTCGCGTTGATCCGAGTACCGTTGCCATCTGGTGTTCATGCTTATGACTTCCTTTAGCTGTTTCGAAAGTTCGGTGTTTTCCCTGGCCAAGCCCGACACTTGTTCCTCCAAGACCTTGCATCGATCTTCCGATGAGAGAGACCCTACATTTCTCTGCT
>NW_022753129.1:0-1214 GCF_011630105.1 Anneissia japonica
ATTTCATTGTACTGTACTATTGTAATTAGAATGATTTCTCGCATGTGTTGCTTTTGTAGTGTGACGCATCCTCGTCGAACATTTTGTAGACTAGTGTTACTGTACAATTTTTTCTTTTTGATATTTTAATGGACATAATTAGGTACTCAAACTATGCTAGTAATGGCAAGACTTTAAAAAAAAAGGCACTATGGTATATTTCATCTAGATCTGTGCACACGTCTGGATGGTTAATCAGCACAAACATTTTCTCCTTACGCACATCAATATGTGATTGCCGCCGCCGACACCGTCATCATCATCATCATCATCATCATCAATATTATTATTATTATTATTGTTATTATTATTATTATTATTGTTATTGTTATTATTATTATTATTATTATTATTATTATTATTATTATTATTATTATTAATATTGTTATATATAGAGTTCTCCTGCAGGTTGCACCTTTATTTTCAATCAGACGTTTGTTATCGTCCATTACACCTGAATGACTTCATAATCTGGTTTAGAACATGCTATCTGGAATAGGCATTTTAAAACCTAATAATTTACCATCAAAATGTACTAAAAACACAAAAGCTCGCATTATAGTACTTATCGAACACACATTTATTTTAATCATCAACTAAAATTTACAAAGAAAATCTAAGATGCAATATCTTAACTGTAATCATTACGTTAAAAATTGTGTCACTGTAGTACTCTTTGCACAGAGATATATTATAATATATACTGTAAAATCAGATGACAAGTATTTGAGGAACATATTTAATGAAAATGTAGGGGATTGTCTCCCGGTGTACGGCCCAATCACCCCCAGAAGGACCCCACTGGAAATAAGTCTTCTTCTAGACTTTCGTGGGCTATCCTTGGTGTTTACATCGAATAAATCCAATCCAACCCAAACCAAAAAAGAAGTCATAGGTTTACCCAAGATGCTCTATTTCTTGAACCCACTAGGGCTCCTACAGGGCCCTAAACGCATGTAGATGTGTTAGGTCAATAAACATATGGAAAAAGAGTGGTGAAAAATGTCATTTATTTTGGCTGCAGACTAAAATATTATAAAATTAAATTTAGACATAAGAAACGCAAATGTACTTTTTCAGGATTAAACTGATTGCAGCGGCCTACTTGTGATTTTACTTCAACTAGGCGAGACTTTTTTATACCTTGTTTCGCAAATTCATCTCTCGCACAAACT
>NW_022753130.1:0-2479 GCF_011630105.1 Anneissia japonica
TACTACTACTACTACTGCTACTACTACTACTACTACTACTACTACTACTACTACTACTACTACTACTACTACTACTACTACTACTACTACTACTACTACTACTATTACTATTACTATTATTATTATTATTATTATTATTAATATTATTATTATTATTAATATTATTATTATTATTATTATTATTATTATTATTAATAAGAGTACGTTTTGTATAAATATTTAACATAAAAATAACACTGAAAAGAAAAGATCGACGTTTCGACTCCTTCATGGTGTAATTTTCAAGATCAAATGATGAAGTAAAAATATAGAGCAACTATAATCAATAGAAAAAAGCTAATCTACAATGTCAAAGTTCATAACAGTGGGATATTAATCCCTGTGTTAGATAAATAGCTTTGCTTTGACAGAGTCACATTGTTTATTCAGACTGGGTTTTAAAATTAAATTATAAAGTTAAAATAGTTGCGTATAATATACTAGTGGGAATTTTTTATATGTCTAAGGTTAGACATTCGTTATAGAAATACACATTTCTTCAAGCTTGAAAGAATACAGTACACTATAATCACATTTTGGTGGGTGCAGACAGGTAAAATCTTTCGATAGTACAAGAAAACTACATCTTGGGCTTGACAAAATTGCAACAGAATTTCTGTTTGCACAGTGCATTTTCTTAAGGTCTTTGTATGAACATACTAAAAGTCTAGAAAAATCCAAATAGGGAAAGTGCGTTTTTTTTTTTCAAAATGGCCTCCAAAAATAGCTGTGTTTTAACCAACAATTGAAAAAAACTTGGATCTTTTCAACATATTTCAGCATAATTTTTTTTTTCTAAAATATATTTACAAATCCTAAAATTGTTCTGATGCATACGGGTACGCTTATTTGATGTGAGTATCATTAATTTCAAGATTGCTGCCGCAAATACGAGGACATATTTAGTGGTGTATGCATAATACGCCAAGCAGCTATAGTGCCATATGGACGTTTTAGGCAAAAGCACCAACTTTTTACATGCTCCTTATGGTCATAGCATTCAATTTTTGATAGGAACCGTTTTATCGGAGGTCATTATGGCAGCCATCTTAGATTTTAAAATGGCCACCTTATAAAACCTACCGTATGTATCTTCATGGTATTATTACCTCTTCTAACTTGAAATTATAATTCTAGTGTCTAAATGGTTAATGAATACTAGCATGCCATTTTTGACCTCGTAAGATTGTTCATTTAAGGTAATTATAATTTAAGGTTATTAAATGAATAATCTGAGCATCTTTAATTTTAAAATGGATGCTATGCAAAAACTATTTTATTAATTAGCTTTTAGAATAACTTTAAATTAGAATTCTGATGTTTAAAACTATGTTTTTATGGTCAAGAAAATATACAATTTGTGACATAGTCAGATGGTCATTAGAATAATATATAGGTCAGTTAAGGTCATTTTATGTTAAATACCATATCAGAGGTCGTTATGATGTCCATTTTAGGTCAAGTCACCGACATCAGTCAAAAAACATAAAAATCTTATATTTTCAATTTGTTTTCCTTTGACATTTTGTTTATGTATATCAAACTATATCTTTTCACCTGATTTTTAAGAGTGCAACTACACAAATTAGGTAGTTACGCTAATTGGCCGTAGCACAGAAACCGTGAAAAATGGATTTTTCGTTTTCACGAACAGACACAAGCTTTCAGTGGGTTACAGTATTAAAAGACGCGCGTGTGGCGTTGCAATCGTTGTGATCACTAGGTAAGGCCTATCTTGGTTGGGGCTAAATGTAAAGATTATAGCTTACCTAGGCATAACGGTATCCTTCTTCCAGTATAACTTGGAATAGGTCTATGCACGTGAGTCAATATGGATTTATTAGTAAACACATAATGATTTAAGCAGGATAAGCCGAGTTTGTAAGCCTGTTTCCGCCCTTGACTATGGTTAAACCACAGCTAAAATGCAGTTTGTGAAAGCGTGTGCCTTAATGACACAAATTCACTCTACGTGTAAACACAACATGCTGTGTTTATTCTGATCGTTTTCACGCTTATGAACAGGTTAATTAAAGTTAAGAAAAGAAAAATAATTCGAACATTTGAATTGTTTAATTCTTTATCTTTAAACATATGTGAAAAAAAAATAAAAATTTCGTTACCTTGATAGTGAAATTTACGGATTTGTGAAGTAGTCCACTTCAAACATGTTTTTCTCAAAACCTTGTTTTCGTCGAAATTAAAGTTTGTGTCTCTTCGTGAAAACAGCGACGAAATGTTCAGTTTCTTTAGTTTATTAAGGTCCATTGATTCAAAGAATTCCTTACGTTTTATACTTAATGTTAATTAATTTGAAATGATTTTCTTAGGGTTCTTATATACCTTGTTTTACGAATTTAATGTTTTCAATTACCACTTGCCAACAAACGAGGATTGGATGAGTGTCTGCCCTTTCTTTCCACAGGCGTGCATAGTAGCC
>NW_022753131.1:0-997 GCF_011630105.1 Anneissia japonica
CTATGTGTCATTTGTACTTGCAACCTGTGACAACAGATATTCAACGCCAAGCCACACTAAACTTGAACAAACTTTTTACGAGATATTACTAGCCAAGGCTGAAATAAAATATTTAAAAAAAATACATACAGGCCTAGATAAATATCAATAGCATTGACTGATAGCAACAGACAACGCCACTCACCATTCTATATACAAAAATATATAGGTCTATCGATAATCATTCCGCCTCTTCCCTTCACCCACCCCTCTTCCGAGACGCAGAGCTGTCTGTGTGAGTAAGCTAACGTACAGTCCCGTACAGTACTTTACACTACGATCTGATCGCTGTTTACAGTATCATTGGCCTGGTTTTTCCTCCTACGCACGATTTGAGGAAATCCATTTTCAGTGTCTGAAAGCCGGTGTCAATTCATCATTGATGAAGGAGCCCACGCATAAATTTGCAATGTTAATTGCTATTTACCATTAACCGGGAAACTCCACACTACTAACTACTGTCGGGTCAGACTAATCACATGTCTGGTCAGCCACGTTACTTTCTGCGAATTTTCATCACACTCCGACCGACTCTGAGCGATTCTCATTCACGTTAACCGATAAGAGTAGGGGTAAAGTTGTCCTCATTAAGGGATGGGGCATACATAAATGAAAAGTGCGAACACCCACAAATCACACCACCATCCACCATCATACTCATACTCGTGACACGCGCGCACAGTGCACCCACCGGCACACATATTGAGTGGTTTACACAAACAATGTTGATGTGGGTGACACGACCGACAGGCTACCATAATTATGCCTATCAAGTTCTCAGTTTTTACTGAGTGGCGAATATCTCTTGATATTTCAGATTTTGTTTGACAACAGCTGTACCGTTCTCCTGTAGCTTAGCCTATTATTATTTTTTAAATATTAATAATAATAATGATAAATACACCAAGGATGATGATGATAATTGATATTTATAACAATAATAATAATAATAATAATA
>NW_022753132.1:0-749 GCF_011630105.1 Anneissia japonica
GCAGCTGATGTAGATGTTCAAGGCATACACTAACAACGCTATTATCATCTGTCTTTATTAACCTTCGACCTTACAAATATATTATTGTCGAATATAAAGACAAATAGTTAAAGGAAACATGTTAAATTTGTTTTAGAGTCTTTCGTTCGTTAACTTACAGGCCTACGACTTAGTATACACTCGAAGCAATTAATAACGGTGAGCCGTGATTCAACAGCCGGCATTAATCGTTAAGAAGCACGATTTTCATGAACACATTATATTTATTTTGCTATCTACTTACGAATAAATAGGCCTACAGACAGATTTCGCAGAAGTGGCGTATAAAAAAAGTACAAACAATGCCGCCATGATATTCAAGAATCTGTATTTTATAAATTTGTATTACTTTTGGATATTTTTTCTTTCAATTTATACGACCAAACACGAATTTTAGATACATCAAGTGCGATACATCACTTCATATACATCATAATAATACATCAAACTTGATACATCAAATATGATACATCAAATGAAATACATCAAACTTGATCCGTCGAGTGCGAAACATCAACACAAACTGAATTCATGCTTCAATAACAGTATATTAAATAATCCAACGAAGCCCATTAACGAGTCAACATCCAATCAAGAATACAGTTCTTACCTTAAACTTCTTGTTGTGGACAACAACCTGATTCTCCTATTGTGACATCTCAGTATCAGCATTCGTCATAATAAAACAGCGCTCTGTATGTTAGAACTTG
>NW_022753133.1:0-192 GCF_011630105.1 Anneissia japonica
TCATCGAATAGTCTTTCTTAAAACTTTAACAGTTTTGCATAGCCTCGTCGCGTGAACACGGGCCTGCCTAGCTTGGAGCGTCATCACAGACAACAACCTTCAGACTAATTTTGCCATCGTAGAGAGGGCGGACGTTCCATCGAATTTAATGCAAACTACGCGAAGCGCTCATTCTTCTGCTATTTATATTCT
>NW_022753133.1:261-669 GCF_011630105.1 Anneissia japonica
ACGTCGCGTTACACGGGTCATACATGCTTTCGCTTGCTCTCTAAACACGAATCTGGCCACCACGCACATTGGCTATGATGTCATCGTTTAGCTTGCTGTTTGTTGTTGCAATGCAAATTGAGTAGACTTATTTTTAGCATCGAAAAAGTTTTTGCATAATATAAGGTCATGACTTCTTGCTCTAAACACGATTCTGATTGGCCATCACGCTCACCACACCACTGTTGTATTGTTCTGCTTGCTTTTGTTTGAGCTAGCAGACTGTTACGTATTTTTAACTCGTACGTGGAGTGGATCGTTGATTTTACTTTATGAATTATCGTGAAATGTTGGGGCTTTCCCATAAATATAGGCTCTATTGTAATTTTCCGTAGTATTTATCTATATTTCCGTACGTCCGTAATTGGG
>NW_022753134.1:0-1179 GCF_011630105.1 Anneissia japonica
AAATCAATTTACAATAATGGTGTCATCATTATGTTGGCAATTTAAGAAAAAAAATGTTTCCGCTGTGAGTGGGATTCGAACCCACGAAGGCAGAGCCCTTGGATCTTAAGTCCAACACCTTAACCACTCGGTCATCGCAGCAAATATCGCAACTTTTACTCCATTGTGGGAGGGGGAGGACGTGGCGTGCATTTGATTTCGGTGCACTCACACGTATTGTTGTTACATTTGACCAGCGTTCTTCTCGAATTCGCAATCCTTGAATTACGAACCCAATGCGTTACCCGCTCAGCCAAATTGCTCCCCAGTGGTATAAGCACATTATAACATCTTAAACCAGAAAAACTTGACATTGTGATTTTTGATTGGTGGATTTCGTATTACGTAACATTATTGCGTCAAAGTCACAATCAAGGTCACGATCAACGAAAAACTATTTGAAAAAAAAGGCATAAGCAAATTAGGAGAAATACAATATTTTCTGTACTGTCACTGTAAAAACAATAAGAATACACTAAGAACTAAAACAATAGCTTACAAATAATGGTCTGCTGCTGCGGAAAAAGTCAATAACAATAATAACAATAAACAATAACAATAATAACAATAGCTGAGCGCTATGAAAAAGAATTTAAAAAATGATTAAGAATAATAAATAATGATAATAACTACTAGGCCTATGCTTATTTTTTGTAAAACAGAACATAGGCCAAGCTTTTACTTCTTGCCATGAGAACTGACTTTGAAATCATAATAAAGTAAAAAATAAATTGTGATAAAAAATGATAATGAAGTAAAATAATATTATGAAGTTGAAAAAATGAATAATACAAAATAATTTTAAAAGTAAATTTTATAAAGAGAAAAATTATTATAGCATATATACAATTTACATTAATAATGGATAAAATTTACAATACAAACAAAATATCGCACATTGAGACTAATTTAATTTAAAAATAAACAAAAAAATTTAGCAAACTTCACTGTTAAACAAATTATAATTCTTTAATATAAAAAATTATTACAGTACAGAAAAATAATAAATTGCAAAGAATGAGGTAAAAAATCAATTTACAATAATGGTGTCATCATTATGTTGGCAATTTAAGAGAAAAAAAATGTTTCCGCTGCGAGTGGGATTCGAACCCACGAAGGCAGAGCCCTTGGATCTTAAGT
>NW_022753135.1:0-1712 GCF_011630105.1 Anneissia japonica
GATGAAGTCAATGATGTTCCACGTATGTCTCGAAGGTACAGAATAAGAGAGCAATTGTTAAAACAAACACTGGACACTGACTTAATTTGAGACATATACATTTATTAAACAAAACTTTCGGCAGCAGCTGCTGCCTTCCTCAGCGTATAAGTGTCAAAATTAAAAGATGACAATCTGGCTGTATTGACTTGACATGATACACTATACTGAACTCATGTCCTGAACTGAGATCCTAAAATTATTCATAAATGCAGTGCAAACAGAAATTTGAGCTTTGCATCTTCATATTCATTTACTAAATAATAACAGATATTTTTTTTAATCATATACTGTACCGTAAAACCTTGAATAGAAGCCTCATGGTGATTAATCTCCAGGCCATTCCAGAAAAGAAGCTCTTTTCTTCAGTTTGCAAAAGTAATCTCGAAAAGAAGCCCAAGGGCTTCTAATCAAGATAATATGGGCTTCTTTCGAGATAGTACACTGTACTTGCATTCAGAGTGACATTATCGTTGATGATTATGATATCGTGTCAGTATCAATAGTATTTTACTGTACTACCATAATTAAAATTTAAAAAATATTAAATAAAATTGCGAATTCCATAGTTGAAAATGTTGTATAGTAGCAATTTCAAAATTTACAGCATTAATCTCGAGACCCATCTCGAAAAGACGCTCATCCAAGTGTCCCGAAAGTAAGAAGCCCTGGGCCTCTATTTGAGGGTTTATGGTAGTAGACCGGAAGTTTTTGCACCTATTACAAACTTTTGTATCATTTTCGTCACATAATTTGTTATGTTATTTATATACTTCAACTCTCTGAAGTTATACTTATATCACGACCCTATATATGGAATATATAAGATCTGTGCTCCCATGTTACATTTTTCGCCACACACAGACCAGTTAATGACAGCCTTGTTATCGTAGCCATCTCTTAATCATTTAGGCTATATAATTTGTTCAACACTATCACAGACCATGGAAGAAATATATTAATATATTTCCTCCATGCACAGACCCAATATACATTAAGCCCATTCATTAGCTTGGGCAACAGGGCAGTACCACATTTGGATTAGCTATGCTCTATCATGGAAGAAATATGGCTCTATACACTTGAATAATTCATTATACAGTATGTAGTGTATGTGAAACCCATAGACAAAATACCTAGTCTGTAGTAAATGCGAGTTTAATGATACAAATTTGTCTTAAAAAAAAAAAACAGTGGCAAAAAATGTAGTACTTGGATGACAAAATGACACTTCCTTTACCTTACTTTGATTAGTACTAATGTGTTGGATAGCTCTGATGAAGGTGAAGGTAATTTATCACAACGATAAAACATCAGAAAATAATAATAATTAAAAGTTACAATTTGTGATACTGAATGCAGTTTTTTTTTAGTTATTTTCAATGTGAATATAAAGAAGATTAAAACAATATGCAACTTTAAATTAGTGAGGTTAAAGAAAGGCCAAGTCTATGTCTACCCTGACCATTGAAACTGCACATATATTTTCTTTAGTAGTTCCAAAACTTTGAAATCAGACAAGATGTAATAATATATTCCATGTAAATTTTCCTAAATATTTAAAAAAGAATATTCTGTAGCATCACTGTCCTTATGTTATTGTCATCGCTCTGCCTGTATAAGACCAATTAACAACTGCACAAGTCTCTCATCTGAAATCAAACATAAAATAA
>NW_022753136.1:0-1588 GCF_011630105.1 Anneissia japonica
ATTAACGCTAAATTTCTTAGATATTTTAGACTTAATTTAGATCCTTATTCATCTAATGCCGACATCAGTTCCCCCTGTAACTTGTAGTATTTCCAATCTGGGATGTGGTTGTGTGTGACCATGACCATATGTCAAGTGATTGCTGATTTGTGCATGTCTCATTAAGACGAACCCATGTTGGCTCTAGTTCGTACCCCTTTATTTATGTTTTTCAACCTCATTTTACTATGGTCGCAATGACCACATAATAACTCTAAGGTGAGTGTTTGCTCATAGAATCTTGTTTTTCGGATGCACTAGTTCTCTCAACTTGTTTTGACGTCTGAATCATGTATTAAAGTTGTGTGTGCTCATTCGATCTGATCTTTTCCGATAGACCACTGACATACAGAATCATGACAAAGCCCCTTTTGGATTTCTCTTTGGTACTTCACATGTGTTGTCTTTCTGTCTTCATGGTCCAACAAAGGTATAATTCCACTTGGAATATAACCATTAGACAGGTTAATTTGTTGATAGGTTGCAATTAAAACTTGGGTTTTGCAATTAATAATTGACATTACTTCGCAAAAATCTAAGCAGTTTGTGTTCGAAATTTGTCGGCCATTTTGAAATTTAAAATGGCCACCATTCTTGATCCACGTGTATATCACCATTCGACAGCTTGACATTGAAAACACAGGGTTTGGCTACCTAAATCATGTTGACCTACTCTAATGACACAGTTATGTTTTTTATTACTGTGAAAATGGCAGCCATTTTGAAATTCAAGATGGCCACCATTTATGATTCATGAGAATATGACCATTAGACAGGTTGACATTGAAAACCTATGGTTTGCTACCAAAATCAAGTTGATACCTGCTCTAATAGCACAGTTATTGCTATTTTACTTTCAAACTGGCAGCCATTTTGAAATTCAAGATGGCTGCCATTTATGGTTTGCGAGAATATCACCATTGGACAGGTTGACATTGAGAAAATAGAGTTTGGTACCAAAATCATGTCGATACCTACTCTAATAGCGCAGTTATGGTTACTTTTACTGTATAAATGGCGGCCATTTTGAAATTCCAAAATGGCCGCCAAGACAATCTCGGAAAAAATGGACCTTTGCATTTTTGGATTCAGCATACCCAAAATATCCGGAAAATGCAATAAAATTGCTTTGGGCAAGCCTATCTCGCAAACCTGTTTTTTTAGGACATTAGGTTTCTCACTATATGGTTCTTTGACAATAAGACTTCCATGCAAAAAATTGAAAATATTCAATACCAAATGGCTAGATTCTTATTAAAAGCACCCAGATATGTTGCAAAGGAAGCTCTCTATGGTGAACTAGGGTGGCAGACAATAGAATACATACGGACAGAAAGAATATTAACATATTCTCACAGACTTCAAAATAAGGAAGAGCATCGTTGACCACGTTTACTTTTCAGAGCTCTCTTTGAACTACAAAATAATATAAGTTGGAAATGGCTACAAAATATTTAAATCCCCTTGAATAAGTTTGAGTTAGAAGTATTTTTTGACAAGATCCATGATTCTGCATTTCATGTTGTCAGAAAATATGCCAATATATGGA
>NW_022753137.1:0-833 GCF_011630105.1 Anneissia japonica
CGTCTGAGAATCGCGGAAACGTCCGTGTACTCGACGTCCGTCTGAGAATCGCGGACGCGTCCGTGTACTCGAAGTCCGTCTGAGAATCGCGGAAACGTCCGTGTACTCGACGTCCGTCTGAGAATCGCGGACGCGTCCGTGTACTCGAAGTCCGTCTGAGAATCGCGGACGCGTCCACCTACTCGACGTCGGAAGGAGATCAGAGGAGGCGTCCGTGTACTCGACGCCCGTCTGAAAATCGCAGACGCGTCCGTGTACTCGAAGTCTCTCTGAGAATCGCGGACGCGTCCATCTACTCGACGTCGGTAGGAGATCCGAGGAGGCTATTCAAATTTTTTCTAAGTCCAGAAAAATCGAAAATTTTTCTAAGTCCAGACTCTTCAAAATTTTTTCTAAGTCCAGAAAAGTCGGAAATTTTTCTAAGTCCAAAAAAGTCGAAATTTTTTCTAAGTCCAGACTCTTCGAAAATTTTTTAAGTCCAGAAAAGTCAAAATTTTTTCTAAGTCAAGACTCTTCGAAAATTTTTTTAAGTCCAGAAAAGTCAAATCTACACCGGCCTCGTACACATAATAACAAATTAAAAATTACAAGAGATTTCGTGATTTTTTTTTTAGAATATATTTTATTTTACTAATTTTGCACAAAGTTTTTCTCGCGACAGAAAACGTACTCCGGAACGTCCAGCATCTCGGCGAGAAGGCGCCTACCGCACGCGAACGTCATGCAAGACAGCAGCGGCATCATCGTCTCCAGATCTTGAATTCCTCTATTGACCCAGGGTTTCAACGGTATGCCGGTCTCCTTCGTCCACTGCGCGAGTACCACGGTCGTCA
>NW_022753138.1:0-663 GCF_011630105.1 Anneissia japonica
CGTCGATGAACTCGAAGAGAAGCTTGGCGACGACGTCGTTTCTGGCTACGTTGGTCAGATCCAGTGTCAGAATCGGAGTTTCGAAGGACCGAAAACCGGCCTGCAACAGGAAACATCTCCAAAGTCCGAACATGTAGCAGTCACGGCCCCACAGCCATGCGGATCGTCCGCTCTCGTACATGCTTTCTTTCTCTCCGACCCGAATGCATAAAGACAGAGTCATCTCTCCGAGAATCTCGGATTCGAAATCGCGGATCAATTCTGCAGCCGACCTGGTCCTCTCTAACACACGTTCGACTCCGTCCTCGTACACCTTTATTCGCATAGTCACCGACATGATTCCTCTCGTGCTTCAAGCGTCCCCTTTTATATACGTCGTCATCGATATCTTACTTACGTCATGCGTCACCGGACGAGAGGTGAAAGTGTTATATAAATAGAAGCTGGAGACGAGTTGCAAAAACCAGAATGGAATAATGTCGCAAGAAGAGATGTACTCGTCTTTGGTTGAGAGGGTGAAAACTCTGTGGTCCGCCGACTCGCTCGTTGTCGAGAACGTGCTGCGTGCGTTGGGTAATAGCAGGACGGAAAAGGTGATGATGTCGAAGGAAATTAGAACCGAAATGATACTGCAATTGACTCTTTTGAAAAAGAAGTTCGGTT
>NW_022753139.1:0-681 GCF_011630105.1 Anneissia japonica
TGGTGTTGTTTTTTTTTTTTTTTTTTAATGACTTTTATACAGTAATAAGGTACTTATAAGATGACACATGACCCATCATGCACCTCCACCGGATTTACCCTTTCAGTCATAAACTGCCACACTACAACATAGTGTCTATGCACCGAACGGGGCTTAGACACAAAAAACCGTCGCTCTCGGGCCTCCGGATAGGGCGCGGTCAGGCGCACAGACCTAATTCTCCAGATACTTTCTGTCATATTGGGATATACAACTGTGGCTTTTGAATGTGCAAACCAGCATTAGTAATATTAGTATTAATATCAACATGGAGTTAATTTGAGACGCTTAAGTGGTAATTATATAGACCCAGTCGTTGAAAATCACGCTCAACTCATCAAGGCATACAAGCATGCCTTGTTATAATTATGCAGTAAACATTATCTGTCATCACTATAATGGAATGCATTATGTTGCTATTTACTTTTAATATAGGCTGCTGATTTCTATCATGTGACTAATGCGCAATATTTGTAGTTTTTACAGGTACCCTGAACTCTCTAAATGCATGTAATAATATAGTAGGGGCCTGCCTACAGCCTGGTCTGAGGTCTTGGTTTATGGCTCGCTTAGTAATAACATTTTAAAATGTAGATATAATCGCTCTAAATGTCTTGTCCCAAAACATTCAGCGCCCGTGCT
>NW_022753140.1:0-748 GCF_011630105.1 Anneissia japonica
TCCGTCGTTTTACTACCATCTTGCATTCTGCCTCATGCCAACTTCCCTCCTATTTGTTACCCTTCATTTGCGATGTACAAAGCAAAAATTTGGACGGCCATTTACTGTACTTGTAGCGAATGTTCTACGTTAATATCAACGGAAACTAACGAAGGACAGAGAACACTGCAACATTACTATATAACATTCATAATGCAGTTTGTTTTCAAATGATTCTTTAAGAGCAGGTGATTAAGCGAATTGCTAATGGAAGGAGGCACAAAATTCTACTGAAGACATGGCAATTAGTCCTTAAAATTAATGTATTTTATAAGTCTATCGTGACATCATCAATGTATTGTACAGTACAACTATTGTTCACAATAACATTTCTCATTTAAAAAATTCAGACACAAGTTTGAAAGGAACAAATGTATTCAAATCAAATTGATGAATATATAATTTATTTTAAATAACCAAAACATGTATGCATATACAATACTTCTGTATAATATTTGGTAATCAATAACTGTTTGCTCTGCTTTAAAATTCATATTGCACATAAGAGAAAATGGCAATACAGTACTGATAATTATATACCTGTACACATTAGGCTGTAGCTATTCATTTATAAAATGAAGGTATAGCAATAATGTATGCAATATATAATACTATATGTACTACTGTATAATAATTTTGTTCTTTATTTTTTAAGTCTATATTGCACAATGTTAGTACTGTAAGTTAAAATTTGCATAGTATACTTTAA
>NW_022753141.1:0-923 GCF_011630105.1 Anneissia japonica
CAATGGAAAAGGTAGACATAACTTAAAAATGTACTCCATGAATAGCATCATCATTCATTCATTATATACACTTAATCTCTTACAATCAGTCATATACACCTGTGATCAAATTATATACATAATATGAATGCTGTTTGCCCTACCTGACATGTTGTCATGCTGAATGCTCAGTATGTTCCCAAAATGCTTGCGAAAAACATCTCTCAAGTGATTTGAGTGGTAATCGAACCCATGACCTCCAGACAACTTACTGGTGTCTTAACCACTAGACCAGCAAGCTTGTGCTTGGTGGCTAGTGATGAATCCAATCCCCAAGTAGCAGTTGGTACTGCAACGCCATTCCGATGGCATTTTTTTTTCCACGTAGGACAATCTGATTATTATTTCTCACTCAAAAAATGCCATAATGAAATTATATGCACTTAATACCACTTCTTTTTTTTTTTTTTGATTTAGAATTACTAGCAAGTTACAACGATGATGACATTTACATATTTGACAGTTCTCATAGTGATGGAGCAGAATATATTCACAAATATGTTGGTCACCGGAACAATGCTACAGGTTACAAGATTCAATAAAACTTTTGTTGTCCATTAAAAATAACAGAAACTCACTTGAAACTGAACAAATGCTAAGTGTGCACCCAAACCATTTTTAAAAAATTGCCAAAAATACATGTGAAAGCTTATAAATAGAAATATATAAAAATATAAAACTGCATAATGAAGGCAAATTTAAAAACATTCCAGAGAGTTAAGAATTTAAAAAGATAAAAATGTTTAAATGGTAAAGAAGAAATCAGCATTAAAAAATGGAATGTTAAAATGACCAGATGTTTGAAACGATTCAAGTTAAAAAGTCCCGTAAGAAAAATGTTAAAACGAAGACAATGTTACCGACAAGTCGCCTACACCAGTCCT
>NW_022753142.1:0-1596 GCF_011630105.1 Anneissia japonica
TCAGACTCGGATACAACAACCACAAACTCTCCATCCGCAATCACAAGGGTTTCCCTGCAGCCGACAACTCCCTGGCCATTCTATGAAATGCGCTGTACTCTTATTGCCAGCAATTCCTCACCACTTAGGTCGTGTTTCCGCAGCACTTACTACCCGATATATTAACGGAAATCAGTCATTTTTTATTTTTCGTTTCGGAAACGGGGCGCAAAGTTTCCTAATAATGTTTGCATGAGAATCAGATAAGTTATCGGAAAAAGCTCTGAATTCGAAAATAAATATAATTGGTCGATGTCAAATCACGGTCATGCAAAGAATTCTATTGGGTAATTATACGTTTCTAAGGCAACTATTATATAGTAAGCCAGGGGCATAGAATTTAACACTTAAAGTAAATTGTTCGTGCTTATTAAATATTTTTTAAAAATATAATTAAAAAAATATATTGCCAGGCTCGACGTCGAGGGTGCGTGGATTGGCCAAGGACTATCCCTACCTATCGTTTATTGTACCAGAAAGCACACCAAACAAAGCTAGCATTCTTTTTCAGTTTTTTTTTAAATCCTTATTTTTATAGAAGTACAATGAAAAATTATTGTGAGAGTACATTTCTAAGAGTTTCCCATTCATCTCTTGCGTCCAAAATAAGTGGTCACCTGCCAGGTCAGCAAAACAGATGTTTGATGTTGAACACATTCACTGTTGTCCAAAATGTTGCATTATGAGATAAAATATTTGAAGGGAATTTTAAGATAATTTATCTCCAAAATTACCTAATAAATTTATATTTATCACAGTTTGCTTTATTAATATCATATTCTGGTTACTGTTTGACTTTTATTTCATTTTTTTTGGTTATTACTTTTTGGTGACTCATATCTATTTGCGATATAGAAAAGGACATTATTTATTTTTATTTACTTATTTGTGTATTTATCTATTTTATTAAATTCATTTATCACATTCGTGTATTTTTATCATGACTTGTGTAGTTAATTTATATCCTATCTTCTTGATGTAGCTATGCTACGCTCACTTTTATTATGCTTTATAACAGCACGGATTTATTTTGACCATTATATTTATTTAACTCACCAAAGACACATTTATACTTACATTATCTTACATATTTTATACTTGCGTCCTTAATTGTGGCACAAATGTTATGCTATGTTTTAAAATTTTCTGATTTCATTCTGAATTTTGGTCATTATGCTATTTGTTTATTATACAGTAGGCATACTGTGGGAGTGACTATTAGGCCTAGTATATTATTAATCTCCGTTCGTATTAAAAACTGCCTATTATGTGTATATAATATACATATCCGATTTATCAGTATCTATCTTGCATTGTTTAATCGACTTTTGCAATATTTAATTACTCCATTTTGAGTACGCATCGTTTATAAATGAACTACTACTACAGTAGTTATGTGTGTCCACGTTCTGCAAGTCTAGTTAAGTGCCTTTGATAAAGACCTAAGGATAGGTCGAAATATTTGTTTTCTCCAATAAAGCGTTTCTAAAGCCTGGTATTCGTTTCCTATATTATTGTATTATCGTACTGAAACACACACACACACACACACCCATA
>NW_022753143.1:0-788 GCF_011630105.1 Anneissia japonica
CGTATATAGAAATTACTGTTTGTGTTACATATGTTTTACTTTTAAGTATTGAAATTGTGTCATTCGCCAGATGAAAACAATTGAAAAAAAAAATGAAGAAATGAAATAAAAGTGGGTGAAATCCTAACAAGAGAGAAAATGAAAAAACACAGCAGTTTTACAAATACCAATTAGACAACAATAAAAATGCATGAATAAAATTTAGAACAAGAAAGTATTAAAGATTGCACAAGACAATAAAAAAGCAATTCATTAAAATTTTGAGGAGAAAAAAACCCAATAGGCCTAAATTTGCCACAATTTGGTGATAAGATTATGTGCAAATAGAAAATATACATAAAAGAAAAAACAGTTCCTGTCATTCAAAATAAGAATTTAAATGTGGAAGTTTTTATTAGTAAGCCAAGTCTAGTACGGTTGGGGCTGAGGGAAGAAAATTTATGATTATTGCACCTCCGAGAGGCCGGAAATGGCACTCTTAAGACTCAAAATTCGAGTAGAATTTTCTTTTTTCTCAATTTTTTTTTAAATTTTTAAAAATTTAGGGGGAGGGGGTGCAGCCGGCTTGAATCCGTCACTGAGTGGGCTGTATGTTGTTTTTGTAATTATTTGTTGCTAATAGTTAATTAACAAATTGGTGACGTTGCAAAGATTTATACGTACATTCTCACTGATATACACATTACTTCTCGTGAGAGTACCTTGATTCCCCTGCTTTGGGCTACCCTCTTGTAAGTGAAAGTACAGCAACATACAGTAGGCCTATTGGGCATGAGAGAAGTATTTGT
>NW_022753144.1:0-3659 GCF_011630105.1 Anneissia japonica
TAGGAAATAGCAAGAGTGATTACAATAGTTCCTATTGCATTACATGCATAGGAACTAAAAAAATTCTATCCCTCTCAATTAATGTTTTAATAATAATTAGAAACAGGCAGCATTGACACTAAATAATGTATGCAGAAACATATTAATTTTTTAACTCAAACTCTTAATCACTTTTGCAAATGTTGACAGGAATGATTAAATTTGAAGTAGTTGCTAAGGTTGCATATTACTTTCAAAAATTCAAATCCTAACATTACATGGTTAGCAAGTTACTGAAATATTAATGATGAAACTGTAGAAGTGGTTTGGCGCAACGGGAATGGTTTGATTTTCCAACCTCGAAGGCGGGGTTTTAATCCCTCGCTGTGCATTTCACTTGTGTCCGTGAGCAAAGCAAGAGTAAGTTGGAGGAAAAAAATTACATAGATAAATAGATAATAAAACATGCGCGGATGAACAGCAGTTTGTGCCGTTGGCATCATTCCTTTGTCATTAGGTCAAGTGTAAAGTGTTTGTTTAGCTCTTTTCTTTTCATATTAATTTATGTTTTGTTGAATGACAAAGTAAGTATTCGTTGACAAAGTATTTCAAGGCAGCAAACTATAGAATTTGCCCCTTAGGCATCGTTCCATGACTTGCAGGCCCGTAGCCGGGGGGGTTTTTATGGTTCGGGCGAACCCCCCTTTTCTAGCGAACCCCCCTGTTTTCTAGCGAACCCCCTAGAATTTTTGAATGAGTCCCACTCGGACGGAATGTCTGTTTTTAACTTACTCAGTATTAAATCAAAATTTAGCACCTAATTCATTATTTGGTCACCCGTTTTTAAATTGTAGCCTACAATACAAGCCTACATTCTAGAATATCTCAGCTTCAGAAGTTCGGAAGTTTAAATTGAACGCAACTCCGGCAAACCATGACTCGATAGCTCACATAAGTATCATGGCAAACATCGATAAAAACTTTCACTGGCCTTTGGCTGAATGTTTGTAAGAAATGTACTAACCGGTAACAAAACACTCTCTGCCTGAATAGTGATCCTAACTGAAAAATAATGATGCAGCAACACGCTTGGTCACCTTGTAAAAATTTAGAGCCTTCTGTTTTTTGCCCATAAAACAAATTTTGGAGTGTTATACAGTACGATTTCAAAACATTGTCATCGTAAAGAAACAGCTATAATATTGAAAACAAACGTAAAGAAACAGCTATAATATTGAAAACAAACAACTTGAAACAAAATCGGTGTACGGATTTAAATAAATATTTACAATATATTTTAATGGTCAACTTATCAAATTTTACGACCAATTTTTACATACATTTGTGAGTGACAGTGTGTAATAGACATGCAAAAGAAACATTAGCGGTTAGCTGTACAGTGTAATATCTTTGAATATCATTTTAGACTGATTCATTCATATGCTTGGTCATCTTGTAATCATTTAGAATGCAACAGTGTTTAATAGGTCCGTATCTCTACACTTCTAGACGTAGTATCAAATTATAGTTGCCATAGACCCGTTTTCATACACGCTCGCTTAAGTAAATTTCAAAGGAAACTGTTTTCCCAATTTTTCCTATTGTTAAATACTCCTATGCAATACTGTAGGCCCCTCTGGTATAAAATTGACAGATCAATTAGACACTCTGTAAAGATCGATTATGCCCTTTTATATAATAAGGCCCGGTAGGCCTAATGTACTGTGTGAAGTACTGACTTTGTTAACATCGAATGGGTGAAATTGCACACAAACTTCAAACGCTTGGCCTAACATACAATGCCAGAGGAAAGGATATCACGTTTTAATCACCAAAAAGGATTTTCCACGGACGCACAGAGTAATAGTTTTTCAAATTTTCTAATAGTATGGCCCAAAGCGAACGAGTTTCGATATGATAATGAAAGAAGAGCGGCTTTTGAATAGTAAATTTCCAATTAAAAATCATTGTATTGCCTTACTCTGCTTATACAGTACAAAATACTGTACAGAATATGATTCATTGAAAAAGCTTTAAAATGAAGGACTTTTAAATGAAGTTTATATACAGTACTAATATTTTGCGAATCTTGGGTTTTTAAAAGCAATCTTGGGGTTTTTTAGACCCAATCTTGAATTTTGATTTTCCCTAGTGGTCACGCTGCATTTAGAGACAGAATTATACCCCGACATCAAACTAGTGTAGGCATAGGCTTAAGTACAGTAGGACGTACTACTATGCCTAGGCTTTTGTTGTAAAAGTTGAAGTGCATGTACAGGATGCGCCATAGGCCTATATTTAAAAAAAAAATAATACATTTTGTTATTGGTTGGCCTGGGACCAGGCAGGCCAGCTTTGCCGTCGAAAGTCCAGATCGTCGAAACAGGGATTCGACGATGGCGTCAGTACACATGTTTACAAACGCCATTGATTGGAATGAAAATAGACGCGCTGAATTTCCTTTATTTTATGAAAGATAGTATTTATCGAACATTTATCTATATAAAAACAAGATTAATATTGTAGAAATTGTATTTCTAAAGATTCATATATAATTCATATTTCATTTGGTAGACAATAAGTATTCAGTAAGATACTAAAAACGATTATTAATTCTGAAATGTGCATCAAATCTCAGCTATTATTAATCAGCAGTTTGTATTAGGTTAAAGTCTTAAAACAATAATTTCGAATTAGGCCTAGTAAACAAATAATTGTAATTAAAGTTTAGGTTCCCATGATAGCAGATGACATTTTCAATATGATGCTATATTTTGGGCTCTGACTTAATTTAACGATGGCCCTGTCAGTTGTAGTAAATCTTTGTAAATTACTTTATAGGCCTATAATATAATAGCTTGTTTTGTTTTATAATAATAAATGTGTTGAGTGTATTGATATTGATTACGCGATGAGGTTTTTTTTTTTGTCTTTCGGTGTGATTAAAACATGCCAATTCTCAGAAAATATTTTCAAATTTTATATATTTACCACCTTTTATTACATAGATCTTTTTTAAAAACATAACTGCTTTTATAACATTATATAGACTCATTAAACACAAAAACTGCTCTGGCTTCGGGGGCTTCGCCCCCGACCCCACCAGGGCCGTTATTTAGTGTCCTGGACCCCACGCCCAGAGAACCCCCCCTTGAAATGACCTGGCTACGGGCCTGACTTGGGTAATAATGTGGAAAAGCATTGAGACATAGTTGTGTAGAACGCTACATAATGACCCACATATTATTATTCTTAATACAAATTGCATTTAATACAGTGTGTATATATGTTAATTTAGAACGGAAAAAAATATAAAACAGATGTTGTACTAGTGAAAATTCCTTCTGTATAAATTTCCAACTTATTAACAAGAAGCTTAGCTCAGTCGGCTAAACTGGAGGTAGTGACTATGTGTGGACTGAACCGTGCAGATTTCTAGATCTCCGGTTCAATTCACATCGCTGTTCTTTTGTTTCAGGTGGAGAGAGCTAAAATGCAAGTTATGCACTGTCTTTCAGATGAGATGTTGAAGCCGTTGCTCCAGTGTGCACTATGGTTAAATAACACTATACTGTTTGGAAAAGATTAGGGGATTGTCACCCACTGTATTTTTATTTTACTTTATTTATTTCCAGACGCAAATAATAAAAAACATGAAACACTTGAAACATGGAATATAC
>NW_022753145.1:0-1554 GCF_011630105.1 Anneissia japonica
TGTTTATTATTATTGTTATTATGACTGTTATTATCATTATTAATAATATTATTATTATTATTATTATTTATTTATTTTTTTCTTTTTTCCAGGACCACAATGAAAAACATTTCTTTAAAATGATTGTGTCATCCTGGCTAAAGATATTAGTAAATAAAATAAATAAATAAACATATAAAAACTACTGTCATTCTAGCCAGAATGGAACATAATTAAAAAATAGGTGTTTATTTGTTTAAAAATAATCGAAAAATATACCGTACTTACTTAAAATGTACATAAAATAAGAACGAGTATATAAGCTAGTTTTCTATGTAATCCAGATAGATTTTTGAACAAAAATAGATTTTATTGACTAATTTTATCATTTTTACTGCGCTGAATTAAAAAAAAGTTAGGTGCCATTATTTTCCCAAAGTCATCGGCCGCCATTTTGAATTTCAAGATGGCTGACGCACCACATAAAACATGGTCATGATTGGTGTCAATGGAAAGCAGTGGCGGATTCGGGGGGGGGGGGTTCAATGGGTTCGGACGAACTCTCCTCTATGAAGAAACGTAACAAAATACTAATGGGTCCTGGCTTACAAAACGCATTGCCAACCGTTTCTCGCGCATCGTGCGGGACGGTCCCGCTTCAAAGTGATTTTGGATGTAACACGCATTTGGCAGAAACCCATGCGTGATCTTCAATTTGTCACGCATTTAGTCCACGCATGACGACGAATAATCACCAATTCAGAGAAAATATATTTAAAATTAGAAGAAATTAGTTTTATTAAAATTATAAAATAATCATGCAGTAACTTATTGTCATTAGAGAGCTTTCGTTATCGCGTTTGAGATTCAATTCACCAAAAGCTTTGGCGGCGGGTGTGGTCTTGCGCGTTCATTGTCACAATGTTGATTATCCATGAAGCTATCCAAAAATAAAAACAAATTGAATTAAATATTTTGATAAATAATTTTCTCATTATAAATAAAGACAACAAAATTCCTAAAATATACATATATATATATTAACTACCAAAAGTCAAAAGAAAAGAAGCTTGTTATTTTTAATGTAGGCCTATTTAATCTTGAATGTTCTAATGTTTCTTAATTAATTTTTTTTTTAATATTTTAAATACAAAAGAATTTGTTTCTGTATTAGTTTCAACAAAGAAGTTTCTGTAATATGGAAGAATTTTTTTTTTGTTTTTTTGTTTTTGTTCTTGTTTTCAAAATATCTATCTACTTTTAAATTTTGATTTTTAATTGTGTATAGAAGATGGATATGCATGTTTTTTTTGTACGCAAGATTGCCTTTGAGTCGGGTTAACTCACTGAAATCTAAAAAAAAAGAATCTGCTATCAAAAAACTCTAAATATTAAGTTAGTTCTGGCTATCTGCAAAAGCCTGGGAAGATTTTTAAATTTAGTAGACTCAAAATCGAGGTGGTTTGAGGCTTTACTTTACAGAATATAGCACTATTACGGTAGCTACTTACCACCTGCTAATTTTCCCCACTGATTTTTTTTTCTACCTGGAGAGTTATTCCCGGCCCAGTCTAT
>NW_022753146.1:0-1563 GCF_011630105.1 Anneissia japonica
ATCTTGTTTATCTTGACTCTAAGAGTACTGTACTTTCATTTTCCAATAACTTAGGTTTAAAATGTTCAATATGAATGAATGACCTCTCATTTTAAAGATCACATACTCAGGTATTTGAAAATACCAATAACTTGAATTTCAATTTTTGCTACAACTTAGCCATTTTGCCACAACATGCCTCATATATTCTACAAGGAAAAAGTGTAGGTACCAAATTAAGGGCCATGCCCACCTCTGGCCCACCATGATTGGGCTGAGTTGATGACATTTTTTTAGAATAGGCACCTTTAGAAGCCCGGAAATGGCACTGTCAGACTGCAAAAAATAATTGGCAACAAAAAATTAAAACAAAAAGAATAGTTTTTACTGAATTTGCGGGAGATAAGTGAATTTCCGGGAGATCTTTGCTTGTTTGCAGAGCGCGGGAGACCATCCCAATTTCTGGGAGACTCCCGGGAGTTCCGGGAGACTTTGGATCCTTGTGTAAGAGACTGTGAAATGCACAGGCACACTCAGTAATACTACAGAGGTCCTGTAATTCTTTAGGCTGCCAGAGAAAATAGCCAGAAGTCAATTGCTTAAGTATCATAGTTGTTTAAACATTTGCTCATCCTCTCATTACACCAATATCTTGACTGCCATTACATATCCATGGATGAAATATGTTGAAATTTTAACTTCATTATTAATTAAGTACATTCCGTATTACCAAAGGTTTATTCAGAATCAACACATTACAAAACCATATGCTGTGGGCATTGTTCCTTTAAAGAAAACAATGAAATAGTCAAATTATTATAGTAAAGATATTGTTGTTCATGTATAATGTACAAACTTTCTGAGCAATTAACAGAATCTTTTGGCCATTATAAAGTTACTCACCCCAGGCAACGACAGCATGGAGTCCAATGATACCAAACAACACCATCGGGCCAGCTATGAATCTCATTAGCACAATGTATAAGAAAGATACCAACATGGCTGCACACAAACCACTATCAACACAGAGAAGAAATAGAAGTATGTCCATGTTACTTATCAATTCAGTAAAAAAAACCATTGTCCATAAAAACATTAACCATGATCACTTCTGGTTCTAAATATAATACGCAACCTTTATGCCATAATTAGTAATTTAAAGATAAAACAACATGTAAGATATTTTGATCTCATTTTTAATGCACTGTATAACTTTATCAAGATAAATATTTTTTATATTTGTAAATTTTGATTGAAATATTAAGCTTGAAGGATTGATCAATTTGTTAGAGGTTATTTGCATACAAAAATAAAAACACATTGTCAAGTTTTTAACGGTTTTATTTTTGGGAGAGCCTCTCAAAATTAATTAAGTTTACTTTTGCATTTATTTTATTGTATGTTGCCTGTAAATAATAAATGAAGGAATGAATGAACGAATGAATGAATGTACAAAATATACAGTGTTTAAGACCCTATGATAAATGGCCGACCATACCATAAATTGAAGTCTATGAGATAATTCAAGTGGGGTATATTTTGCGGTCAAGGGTGAAGTGTAGGGAAAAATTTCCAGAATATATG
>NW_022753147.1:0-629 GCF_011630105.1 Anneissia japonica
ACATGTATAGGCCTATGTATATAATTTATATGTATATGTATATTGTATATATATATATGTATGTATATATATGTATGTATATAAATTAACATATTTAAATCAAATACCGATAGGTCTTCATGAGATAGAGTTACGACGCTTCGCCTTTTAGACAAATTTTTCCACACAACTGTTGAGGAACTTCTTCGTTGATAGGCTATGCAGTGGTGTAACGCCTATGCGCTCTCGTGCGACGGTCCGCAGTGTCCGAGGCCCGATCCCATAGGGCCATCGCTCTAGCACCCTGATGAAAAAGAGCTTCGTTGATACATAACAGCATACTGTGTTTCTGACATCGACTGAGGACATATATCCTATAGGCCTATCCAGATTAAAGTTAAGACCAAAAAAATTATAGTCAAATTTATATACAAAAAGTCTATGAGTGCCATTTCCGGCACTCTAGAAGTGCCATAATCATCATGATAAATTTTCTTACCTCACCCCAACCATGGTGGGGCTGAAGTAGTATAGACCCTATCTAATATTTCTGATGATGACATAATAATGTCGAAATATTGAATCCCAACACGATAGCGTGCATTTCTATACTTGGAGTATGTATTATACTTTCTTAGACTTCCAGAGTT
>NW_022753148.1:0-1732 GCF_011630105.1 Anneissia japonica
TAATATTATTATATTATATATATATATATATATATATATTATTATATTTATATTTAGATTCCACGGGAGGCTAATCGGTGTGGTATAATGGAAACCCATGCGATGCGATTACACTTTGATAGAATAACAAACTTTGCCCACATTTAAGTTTCTGAAGTTCCCCATCAGTTTGCTTAGATCCTTAAATTGGCTGATAATAAATTTAAGAATTTGTTGTAGTAAACTGTTTGTAAGCGAAAACTATTTTGTTTCGATCTGATTGGAACTTAATAACTTATTAGATCCTTTAAATTGAGTAATTCAAAGTCACTGAAATGTAAGTTCTATTTTTTTTCCAAAATTTTATGAATTGTATGTCGGTGAAAGTTCCTATACATATAATCTACAGCTCAGTGCAGTTTACTATCACCTATTACATTATTGTATCAACTTGTGAGAATCAATAGAGGGCTCACTTCGGTTTATTGTATTACTGTCAGTACAGTTCAATAAATGTTAGTTGATTTTCTCCCTTTTAATATCCCGCATTATTATTACTGGATTAATATCTTGTCTTTTTGTGTAAAGAATAAGTAGAATATTAATAGTGGCGGTTTAGCACATTAAACCAAATCAATATAAATGATATGAATAAATTTAAAAGAAAAATAGAATAATTAAATTCCAATAATCAAATTCTAGGAAAGGGCCATAATGTAGGACGCACTAACGAGGTTTAAACATGTGCAAGCCACTTGTATATTTTCATGAATCACAGATAGGTTGGAGTCTAGGAATCAAATGCAGCACGTGCTAAATGCAAACAAACTATGTATTATTTCTTATTACAAAGGCTAGTGGTTATAATCATTCCACGTCAAAGTGCCTTACGCAAATCATTGGACCATTGCAATCGGCGCTGGTGTCTGCAAGGTGCGCTAACGTAGGCATTTTTAAAAGTATTGCTTCATCATCAAGATATAAATCTTCGAATTCGGTTCGAATCCTGATTGTGATATTTTTTCTTAAAAAACAGAATAATTTTTTTTCTTAAAAAATAGAATAACTTTTTTTCATTAAAAAAAAAACATAATATCGTTTGTTTGCTGATTTTCGTTGTGAATCATCAAGACGTTGTGTTGCGTTGCGTTGTGTTTTATCTGCGTTGCGTTATCTGTGTTGTGTCTGCGTTTCACGAGCCAGACGTTTTTGTGTTCTTTAAACACAGGTAGGGATGTGGTTTTTTTTCTTTAAGATGATTGTTTCGTTAAGATGATTGCTATCATATTGTATCTTCCTGAAATCCTAATCTTGGTTAAATGATACTATTATTATACTCATAATGACGATTATACATTAATGTGATTTGTTTACTTTAGTTTATTCTATGTCTACTCATTTAACACTGATTGCTTCCAATATAATATTCCGAAAGGAATTTCTCGACGAGGGGTCCAACCTCCCAATAAGGGATCCATACCTACCCTCTCTTTTTTCGGAGAAGCCTAGCCCCTCCCCCGGTCGGGGAAAAATTAAATTTGTAGGGGAATTTGTTCGTTAATTATGGGATTTAAAAAGAACAATTTGATAGAAAACCATGCAAGTTAAAGCCTGGTTCTCACGAGAGACCCAGTATCCGGATCGGGAGCTAACCGTTAGCGCTAACCGTTAACACCTGTGTGAGAACGCCCAATGCCGTGTGAGAACCGCTGCCGTGTGAGAACATAGCCAATGAGTCCCACCGTTGGAGGTA
>NW_022753149.1:0-1010 GCF_011630105.1 Anneissia japonica
TCCTCATAGGATTCTTTAGAGATTGAAGGTGGCAAATTCATCACTCCTTCATACAACTCCTCGCACTCTTCAACGTGTAACGCATCATACTCTTTATCACACTCGTCCACATCAAGTTCATCAGCAATAACCGCACACAACATCTGAACAAGACTACCCAAAGCAGGTTGTTCATCTACTACTTCTTGTCGCCTATGATATTTCTTTAATAAATTTATGTTGTATGCCTTTTTACGATTACCTAAATCAATCACATAATTGAATTCTCCCTGTTTCTCACATACAACAAATGGTCCACGCCATTGCATCAACAATTTATTGTTTTCAATTGGCAATAACAAAAGAACCTCATCACCAATCTGGAGTTTACGTGGCTTAGCATTGCGATCATAATAACGCTTTTGCTTAACTTTAACGCTGCTTAAAGCGCATTGGGCCATAGCACAAGTTTCTTCGATCTTTTCCCGCAAGTTTACGACATAATCGTATGAATCTATGGGCCGCATACCTTGTGATTCATTGGTCTAAATTTCTTTAAGAATTGTTAGGGGGCCTCGCACGGATCTGCCATAAAGCAGTTCAAATGGAGAAAACCCAGTACTTTCTTGGGGGACCTCTCTATACGCAAATAGTAAGGGGTTTAAGTACCGATCCCAGTCTTTTGGTTTCTCCTCACATAATTTCTTTAACATAGCCTTTAAAGTAGCATTAAATCGTTCAACAAGGCCATTGCATTTGGGATTGTATGGACTGGTAGTACCAGCCTTAATAGATAATAACCTATTTATTTCGCCAGTGACTTTAGCGGTGAATTGGCTACCCTGATCCGTTAATATTCCTTTAGGGAAACCTAGTCTAGAATATATGTCTAACAATCCCTCCTTAACCGTTTCTGCTTCAATAGATTTCATTGGTATAGCCTCCGGATATCTGGTGGCATAATCGACCACGACCAATATAAACCTATGCCCTCTATCTGAACAAGGGTAAATGGGGCCTACCAAATCTAT
>NW_022753150.1:0-656 GCF_011630105.1 Anneissia japonica
TATAGTTTGAAAGGCAAATGGGAAAAACCTATAAAACAGCAAACGGCCATATAATGCAAAATAATTTAAAATTAAAATTAAAACTTAACATTAGAGAAAATCCGATCAGAATGACAAAATAAACTAAGCCTCCACTGGAAGGAATCCCAATATCTGCAGACGGATCCGTTTCGGCCTTCCAGGCCTCATCAGTGCAGCTAGGGTACAGACCCAAACGAAACGTACAGGTACGACCAGTTTATAGGCAGGGCCCAAACTAGTCCCACGACCACTAATGATTACAGAGCCAAACCAAGGCAATATATACACAGCCCAGGTGTGAATGCAAATAGTGGAATACAAGTTTTGTGGCTCGGTTCCAGTAGTACAGAGAATATTTTGTCATTCTAGCGCGTCCTACAAAATTCTTACGAGACAGCACTAGTCCTTGAATTTGTGAACAAGATCGGAGATCTAAAGATGCAATCTCTACCGTGCATCAATGGCGGGGTTGAATCTCAATAGAGATTCTTAAATAATATATAAGTTTGAAAGGCAAATGGGAAAAACCCATAAAACAGCAAATGGCCATATAATACAAAATAATTTAAAATTAAAATTGCAATCTCTACTGTGCATCAATGGTGGCGCTGGATCTCAATAGAGATTCTTATATA
>NW_022753151.1:0-904 GCF_011630105.1 Anneissia japonica
CCAGCCTTTGATCGCGAGTCCGCAATACACGAACGAACGTATAAGACATGATTCTTTTCTGTGCTACATATAACTGTTGAAACACTTTCAGAAGCGCCATGAGCGTCATATTTGGCGGATACCGGCGCTATATAAATGTTCTATTCTATTCTATTCGAACAGATAAATTACAAACGCAAAGGATGGGTATGATTTAAACAAATAAAACAACAACCACATTAGATGGACATGAACGAATTTATGAACGATATGACGGACAAGATTTAAAAAAAAATTAAATAACGAGTAATGAATTAAATTAATTAAAAATGAACTACCTGATTGTCTGCTGGGAAATTCCTCAACGTGGTTCTTAATGTTGCTGTCTTTCAGAACCCCCTTAGCCATAGCAAGACGAAATACATTTGACTCCATGGTGTTAAAGGAAGCTGTCATATTCCTAACTATTTTCTCCTTTCCTAATATTCTTGCAAATTCAGCTTTGATCTGAAAAGGGGAAATGAAAAAAAAAAATGAGGATTTATTTTTACATCAACAACTTGTCTACATAACAAAAAATTATCCAAATTTATTCTAATAGGTTTACATGCAAATAGTGTTTACAAGCATATGCTAGGACATTTGGTTATACATTTAACTGGTCTACCATAAAAAATAATGTCACAAATCAAAACAACCTGGTGCAGACTGTATATAGCAAATTCACATTACCTGGTATATTACTGACCACCATAAAACAACAAAAATATAAAATGAATTTATTTTACAATTGTGCTGCAAAAGAAAAACACAAATCTGGAGAGGACTGAGAAGGCCAAACAATCCAATATCTACATAAAAAACTACTGTAGTAATTACATACCTCTGACATTAACTGAAGAGCAGGATATTCCTGCACGACGTT
>NW_022753152.1:0-1538 GCF_011630105.1 Anneissia japonica
TATCCATAGGCACAAATTATGCTTTATAATCTAACTCCAAGATGAGACACCGAGAGTAGTTTAGTCGTATAAAAGATTCCTCGACAGACTTTGAAGTAAAATATTTGTATTTCTTTTTCTAGAACCTGGAAAATTTCTGAACCGTCATCAGGTCTGTATCTATATTCCGTTGCTGGAACTCTGTGCAGCAAGGTATCACTCTATGGATATTACCCGTTCAACCGAACTGACGATGGAAAGCCTATTAATTACCACTACTATGATAATGCAACTTTTGCTAACGGCCATAGCATGCCAGAGGAATTCAAAGTTCTTCTACGCCTCAATTCATCACGTGTTGTGAGACTAGTGACGTCACCATGCTCATCATAATTATCGTTTTGTATTTATAACAACTTTAAATTGTTCAAGTCTATAAAGTGATATATTCTATATTCTATTTTGCACATCCGTGAACTCACAGCGCCACTGTAAGATAGAATACGATTCATAGTATTTAAATTAGGTTTGTAAATATATAGTGTACTGTATTAACATTTTTGCATTTAATTTCTTAACTCGTTTGATAAATCATCTTATCTCAGATCAGACAAGACAATAAAAATTAAAGTGGAGAAAAAAACTACAGATTAAATGATGGAACTGCCCACAAAATGAGTCACGTGGTTGGAAATAACAATTTCAGTAAATACAGTAAATAATAGGTATATTTGCATTATACTTGAATGACTTTCAAAGAATAAGTAGGGCCAGACATTGTAAGCTTTAGAAAAATATTATAATTTCATGTCTAATCCCACGTTCCGCAACCTATGGGTAGCGACCCAATGCTTGAGTCGCGGAAAAATGTTGATGGGTCGCATACCTCTTGAGGTCGTGGACATTTTACTTAATATAAACGAAGACAAATGAAATCAAAATTACAGTAAAGAAACGTCAGTGTCTACTTTTGTAATGCGAGCGTTATCGATAGTTTCATTTTTAATAACATACTATCAAAAATTAATCCACATGGGATTAGACAGGAAAAGTGTGGTGTTTATTTATTAAATTTTAATATTATTTAATAAATTTTGTACAGTAATATTAATATACTCAAGATGACACACGACCCATCATGCACCTCCACCAGATTTACACTTTCCGCCATCTTTAACTGCCAGACCATAACATAGTGTGCCCCCTAGGGGGCATAGGCACAAAAACTGCTCGGGGTTAACACCCACATCTGAAAACATAAACGTTACAACTTAACTTGCAACATAACTTACCTCGCTCAAACTTCCCTGTATCTGAGCAGCTATATAGGATGGAGAAACCCAACTTTGACTTGACTTTATTCAGTATACCTCAACATCAACAATAAAATCAAAGAATTCAAAGAGTTTCTTAAAAGTTAATACAAACTTTAAAATAAGGAAAAAGATTAACAATTAAAATTCAATAAAATCCGATGCTGAAAACTAGGTATAGTAGGATAGCCCATGAAAGTTGTATGAAACGACATATTTCCAATGGGGTCCTTGAGGATAAAAAAA
>NW_022753153.1:0-713 GCF_011630105.1 Anneissia japonica
AACTTGCATTTTGTTTACATAGTATTTTACTGGACTTTTTTATTTGTTGGTCTTTGAATTGTATTTTATTGAAATTGTAATTAGGCCTATTTGTATTTTAACTATGCAATCTGTTGTATGTACAGGGGTTGCGGACATCATATCATAGGTCTAAAATAGATTGTTGTCATTTGATATTTTATGAAAAATATCTACTTTTTTTCTGAATTGAGATTCTTGTCATTTTATATTTTATGAAAAAATCTACCCTTTTCCTAAATAGAACATTTCAGCGTCTCTTTAACCAATCAAAAGACTGTATCAGTTTGAGTCATATCGAATCCTAGGCACCGATTGGCAAAAACGGATGGAAAGAAAATGCACGGATGGAAATAAATTCCCATGATGAGTGACGAAATGGGATAGACCTAAATAAGACAATGTCACGTGATACAAAATCCACCAATCAAATGACAGGAATTTAGGTGCGTTATATGATAAAATATAATGCATTTTATTAATACAACACATAAAACAATCGTAATTACAATAATCAATAGTGCATGATTATACAGTAATACAGTAACATACAGTACATATATACAGTAATATTACAATAGGTGATTTTTAGGTTTGGTTGTTCCAAGTCTGTGTGATTTTGTGTTTGCCGTAATGTAATGTAATGTAATGTAGTGGGATTTGGTATAGCGCATTATACCGAAGTCTCAATGCGC
>NW_022753154.1:0-2056 GCF_011630105.1 Anneissia japonica
TTACCGCATTAGATCAGACGTAACCTGCTGTCGTCGTAAGTCAAGAAGTGCGGCAGATTAAGGCAGGCAGGAAATATGGACATCACTTTAGAGTACATTAATATTATTGATTAATATTATGAAAGATGAATTTCAGTGATTAGACATCTGGAATAATGTTAATATTAATGGTGATGGTTAATAATGCACAATACAATCAAAACAAGAGCATATGTGTGTAATGTACCGTGCAATCATGCCGGCCATATGAACTGTAACATACAATGCTATCTATGCATCATCCATACAATTACACCAGACAGCAATGCATGGATGTTGCACGGTTTTGTATGGCTTTGTATATAAGAAATATATTGTAAAGTGTCTAACAAAGCCTAGAGCGAGCTTACCGGTGTTGATCTGACAATTCTTAAACCAACACTAATTTAAAAAGCAGAATATTTTAATGTCAGTGATTTTGTCAATGATTGCCAAGACGTGTCTTCCTTTAAGACAGCTATTACAACCGATACCAATATGTTACGGTACGCAATTGCATCAGCCAGCAATGCATAAACGTTGCACGTCGGCTTTGTATATAAAAATATACTGTGTCTAGTAAAGCCTTGAGCAAGCTTTCCGCTGTGCGTCTTTTAACATCAATGATTTTGTCAATAACTGCTAAAAGTGTCTTCCTCCAAGACAGCTGATAGGACCAGTACCAATATGTGAGGTCTCACCACGAAATGAGATGCATCGTTGGTGAAATCATATTGAGATATTCACCAAAATAGGTCAAAGGCAACATTTTTACAAAATTTTGATTTTAAAGTTTTTGAATAACTTGATACTTATATTTTATGATTTTGTACTTTTTAAGTGAATTTTCTTACTAAAACAGTGTTCTTTTCGCATATTCTGTAATTCCAGTCCTATTATTGTACAGGTTAGTTAATCTTTGAGGCAGATTTTCTCAAAAGCTGGTTCTCATACACCTAAAATTTAAATGCTCACATCTCTGGATCTATTTATCCTAGGGAAGCCATTCAAAGACCAAATTAAAGCTTATAATATGATCTACCAAAATTTAATATAAACTCATTTTTTGATTTTCTAACGATGAGACTCATTTTGTAGTGAGACCTCACATATGTCCCGGTACGTGGTTGGCATTGCATGGTACACCCTACAGATACCATAACATATAATGCCATCCACACCTGTGATGCTACAGCATACAAAAAGAATAATTCATTCATTCATTCACTTTTATTTGTAAATCAAAATACAAAAATACTTTATAAAAACTGCACATGACCATGTTAAATGGTTATAGATTTCTTTTACTTTATGATAGTTAAAAAAGACATATCTTATCTCAGACGTTACAATGATGTGAAGAAAGTTGCTTCTCCGATAGTTCTTTGTTTATTTATGTCAGTAGAAAAATACAAGTATACACAACATAAAAATATATTCATATTGTACCATGCAATAATATGGCCCCTGGCCATGCACGGTACCATACTATCACAATGCCCATGGCCATGCAATATATCTTACCGTTAATAAATATTCGCATAGATAATCCTACTGCATTTTATTCATAAGAAAATTATTTTCATTTATATTGCTAAGTAAAACCTGCCCTGATTTCACTCTTAATAAATCTCTCTAAACTTTGATGCATATTTTTCTTCTTTTACATATTTATTTTTTATCTAAATGTATAAAAGTTATAATATTTTTTATGATTAATATTATTAAGGAAATATTATGTTTTATGTCTTTGCTTCTTTTTGCCTTAATAGGTACAGTATATACACTTTTCGTTGTTATGAAACAACTAAATTATATAAGCTACAAAGATAGGAAATCCAGCTGACACACCTCCATGTCAAGTGGTTGTAGTACCATCTGGCCTTCAACATTTCACTAATTCGATGGAATTTTATACCAGCAGGTAAGTTTGTGATTGGGTATAACTGTACCTAACACAGAATTATATTTAATTGTGTTATAATATAATTGCTAATAATGGGGTGATATTAATCCTAAAGGTGAACTTTTCACTGAT
>NW_022753155.1:0-2010 GCF_011630105.1 Anneissia japonica
TATTTAATTCTTTATTGAACTGATTGATATGATCTGAATGTTTTTGACCTTGGTAACTGAAGGAAGCATAATTCTCATTCCATGTTTCATGCATGTTTGGCATAACGATTAGAATTGAATTCAGAGGCAGAACTTTAAAACTGGAGACAACTATACAACTGTTGGCCAATCTATATTTTATTTAAACAAACAGTAAAGCACTTTGAAAGAATGTTGGTGAAAAAATGCGTTATGTACTGTCAGTACCTTTTGAAAAAAAATGACTTTTTCTTTTCAAACATTGAATCTGGCATTCTGTTGTGTGGAGGATCCACTATGGAAATACCCATGTTATTCGCAGAGTCTAATGTTGAGGATTTTTTGTTGATTATATTGTACATGTTGTGAGTTTAATAAAATCAAATCAAATTAACAGCTTTTTGACTGAAGTGCAGACCCATGCATCATCATATCATCATCATCATCATCATCATCAACATAATCATCAACAAGATTATTATTATTATTATTATTATTATTATTATTATTATTATTATTATTATTATTATTATTATTATTATTTATTATTATTTATTATTATTAATTATTATTATTATTAAATTGTTCAGGCATTGCCTGAAATGATCGTTCTCAAAAGTATCGTCATATTTTTGAATTTTATTAGTGGTTTATTGTGTCATCGATCATTTGGTAACAAAAATAATAATATTATTATTATTATTGTTGTTATTATTTATTATTATTATTTATTATTATTATTATTTATTATTATTATTATTATTATTATTATATCTTCTAGTAGCAGTACCCGCTGCTACTATGGGATCGGATTCATCAATACTTACTTGTGCTTTCAGTAAAACAATTAAATTATACTTTTGAACAATTTATAGCATGCCATTTTTTTTTCATTTAGGCCTGTACTGCCTCTAATTAAAACAATTGTTAGAAAGGACAAGTCTGATAAATTATTAGGATTTTGTGTCTAAACAATATTTGAATTGTATATATTGAAATTTTTAGGTTTTTATATATTGCAGTGTATAAACAAAGATTGCATTGTCAGTGTATAGACAAAGATTTTCTGATGTAGGCCTTTATATTTTGGACCAATATAAAGATTGAATGAATTAAAATGAAATGAATAAAAGGAAAAGAGTGATGATGTTCTCATCACTGTTGTTGTGATGACGATTATTATTATTATTATTATTATTATTATTATTATTATTATTATTATTATTATTATTATTATTATTATTATTATTATTATTATTATTATATTAAAGGAAAAGAGTGATGATGTTCTCATCATTGTTGTTGTGATGACGATTATTATTACCATTATTATTATTATTATTATTATCGTTATCATTATTATTATTATTATTAACGGATGATGATGATGATGATGATGATGGCGATGTCATGAAAATAATTGCCATTAATGGAATAATGGCTCGTCATATTCTACAGTTCAGGGGCCATGGCTCTCTCTCTCTCGCTCTCTCTGCTGAGCATTATAATGAGCAATTGCAAACGGCTCTGATTGCAAAGATCTAATAGCGCCCTCATGACGGTTGTTGACATATCAAAAACATTTAATCACCGTCGCTTCAAAAGTAGGTTGATGTTATTATTCAATATTAAGATCAATTTTAGTTGTATGTATGTCTAGCCCTAGGCTTAGTAAGTTGATTAAAATGTTAAAGCAAGGGTGTTATAATAGGCCTAGGCTAGACTATATTTCTTTAGAAAAGGCAGGCCTAGTCTAGGCCCTAGCCTGATTTTTATTACATTATGTAGGCCTAGGACCCGTCTTATGCCTACGCTGGCAGGCTTGGGAGGATAGGATGGAGGACTAGGCTAGGCCCTAGGCCTATTCCTAGCCTAGCTAGGCTACGCCTAGAAGGCCTGGATCTAGCCTATGGCATTTTCAAAATTCTTGCTTTGTATTGTAGTAAGTAGTACAGGGCCACGGGCGGCTCGTAGTAGAAGGGTGACAGATGA
>NW_022753156.1:0-832 GCF_011630105.1 Anneissia japonica
TGTTTAAATAAAGAAAGTTAACTGTCACGATTTATACAAAAAGTATGTAGATTTTAAGAGATTTGGACAAATAAATAACAGAAAAAAAAATATGAAAAAGTCTAATTGTTAGTTTTTTTTTTCTTCGTTGTACTTTTCGACCTTTCTGGACTTTTCTGGATTTTTGGAGTTAGAAAAAAATTTCGACTTTGCTGTGATAGTGGTGATGAGAGAACGAAGAACTAAACGAAGGAGAGAGAAACTGTGGACTTTTTGGACTTGGAAAAAATTTCGACTTTTCTGGACTTAGAAAAATTTTCGAGATTTTTGGACTTAGAAAAATTTTCGACTTTTCTGGACTTAGAAAAATTTTCGACTTTTCTGGACTTAGAAAAATTTTCGACTTTTCTGGACTTAGAAAAAATTTCGACTTTTCTGGACTTAGAAAAAATTTCGAGATTTTTGGACTTAGAAAAAATTTCGACTTTTCTGGACTTGGAAAAATTTTCGACTTTTCTGGACTTAGAAAAATTTTCGGGATTTTTGGACTTTTAATGTAGAGTGAAACGTCGTCGTGCTTTTACGTACCATGGGATGATATTCGCCACTACCGTACTGCAGAAACACAACATCAACGCAAGAACGCAAAAATACTGCGACGAAGTTGCGTTTCCACAGGACGACCGGGCTGCCGGCCGATGAAACGTTGTTCAGACGCTCACTGATCGAGTTGTTGTTGTGGTATGAAGCTCCGCGGCTTCAAGCTCGGTTTCAACACTTTTTCGTATTTTCCCGGTTTTGGGAAGACACGATACTTCATCGTCATCAGTTGTTTCTTCGCAATTCTGCACGA
>NW_022753157.1:0-1022 GCF_011630105.1 Anneissia japonica
ATTGGCGACCGGGTCCCAAAGGCCCCACTCTCAGAAAGCCACAGTGCCACTACATGCGTTTTTTCCCTTAAATGTTTAGTGTAATAACTTTTTGCTCTAAATGTAATAATTATTTTTTGAAGTAATAATTTTTACCCTGACAGTAATAAAGTTTCTAAGTGAAATATGTTTACCTCTAAATGTAATAAGGGTTCTAATTGTGATGATTTTGGCCCTGAATGAAATAAAGGTGTAAGTGTAATCATTTTTACTCTGAATGTAATGAAGGTTCTCATTGTAAAACTTTTGGCCCTAAAAGTTTGTAAGGGTATTAACTTCTTGTTGTAAATGTAACAAAGGTTGTTATTACATTAATTCTTCCCTCGAACTGTAATAAAGTTTGTAAAGTTAATAATTTTTTGCAAATATTTATTATAATATTATAAAGGTTCTAATTTAAATAATTTTGGCCCTAAATGTAATAAAGGTTGTAAAGGTAATACTTTTTTACTCTAAAGGTATTAATTTGGCTCTAAATTTAATAACGATTGTAGGGGTAATAATGTTTTACTCTAATGGATAAAGGTTCTTATTGTAATAAATTTGGCTCTAAATGTAATAAAGGTTGTAAAGGTAATAATGTTTTACTCTAAATGATGTTATGAAGGTTCTTGTTTTACTAATTTTGGCCCTAAGTGCTAAAATGTAAAGTGTCAGTTGCGGATCCAAAATTTGTTTTGCCGAGTTCCTGCCATCACCACTGTAAATGTGGCGAAGTACACCCTCAGATGAAAGAGATGTCTTAGTAGCCCTGGACCGGAACAATTTAGGTGTCAATGAGTTTGTCGTAGCAAAATCCCAATTACGCAGAGTTGAAAAATAGGCCTAACAACATCAAATATTTCCTATATGTTTATATCGTGGAGATGATAAGAAAATTTTAAAATAATAAACTTATTAAAATAATAAACTAATTTTAAAAAATGTAAAAATTTAATCAAAATCACTTAAACAGATGATGATCGTAACATTTTAGGTAAACT
>NW_022753158.1:0-188 GCF_011630105.1 Anneissia japonica
ATGCAATTTCGTACTCCCTTATTCTTTTCGCACGCTCTTCTTCCGTGTCCGGTTTATTGCAAAAAGATTTTTCAGCGTCAGCATTTGCCTGTGGAGTTCTTCAAATTCGGTTAACAAGCAATTCACGGAAGGCTTAACATCGTCGATGCGGTGGTCCGATACTTTTTTCCTGAACTCGTCGCATTTAT
>NW_022753158.1:231-738 GCF_011630105.1 Anneissia japonica
TCGACAACTTCATAATGAATGTGAATATGTAACGATTTTAACTGTTAATGGTTCCGCAAAAGCAAATGCGAGAATATCAAACTGTTCTGCGACTTTTATCACGTTTGAAAACAAAAACACGAGGTCGTTATCTATTTTCAGCGCTTACGTCATCGGAATTGGAAAACGGTGATTGGCTTGCACGTACGGCATCAATTGCAGGAAGCAGGGAGTGCAAGGAAAACGTCATCCACGAACACGCACACGTCATCGATACATTACCTTACCCCGACAAGTACGGAGTTACCGAAAGCGTGCTGGCAGAGCAACGAGAGATGAACGCGGTCGAAGTCCTCCTACCAGTTTCGGTGACGCTGAACGTAATGGTTTTCCTCCACCACGCATTACCCATGATCGTGAACAAATTACACGGAGCGTGGAAGAACGAGCCTCCCGAATGGATTCTTTTCCGAATAACTCACGCACGACAGCTACAAAAAACGTAAGTTTCATTTCAATGGATTAAAA
>NW_022753159.1:0-1635 GCF_011630105.1 Anneissia japonica
AAAGGTATATCGACGATGTTGTTGGCGCTACCTCGTGCTCACTTGATGAACTGAATGATTTTATTAATTATGTTTCGAACTTTCATCCAGCCATCAAGTTTACCTATGCAATCTCGTCCACACATGTTACTTTTCTCGACATTGAACTCTCTATTTCTGATAATCGCCTCTCGACCAGTGTGTTCTACAAATCTACCGATGCACATACGTTCCTGAATTATAAATCCTCTCATCCACCATCGTGTAAGGATGCTATTCCTTACTCTCAGCTCCTTCGTCTTAAACGCATTTGTACTGATCATGATGATTTTCAACGATGAGCTACTGAAATGATCTCATTTTTCAAGGATAGAGGATATCCTACTCACATAACTGATAAATCTTTAAAACGTATTGCGCACATGACCCAAGATGAAGCTCTACAACCTCGTACGCATGTTGACGCTGATCGAATACGAATCATCCTGACTTACCCCCCTACGACTACCAAAATCTTCACCATTTTAAAGAATAATTTCGATATACTTTTATCAGATGAAACCACCAGTGCGATCTTCCAATTTCCCCCACTTCGTTCATATAGAAAAGATAGGAGTTTGAGAAATAGTCTCGTCAGCTCATCCCTCAGGTCTACTGATGACTGTTCAGGATCGACTGTTTCAGGATTCACTGTTTTCTTGTAATACTTGCGCACACATCTACTCCACCAATATTCTTAAAGGACCATCCAGCACTCATGCTATCAAGGACACTTTCTCATGCACTTCCATCAATCTCATATATGCTATTATCTGTATTAAATGTAATCTTGTATACATCGGCGAAAAGGAGAATGGCAGATCGTTTTACTGAACATCTTAGATCCATCTGTCTCCGGCAAGCTGGTTTACCTATTGTGTCGCATTTTAGTCATAACCACAGTAAAGAAGATATCAAGATCACTGGTGTTTCTCTTTGTCAAGGATCCGACACTATTAGAAAAAACTTTGAGCAAAGATTGATTTTTAAATTAGGCACTATTGCTCCCTCCGGACTTAATGTATCTTTCAATGCTTTTAAGATTTAATTTCTCATCTTGTTTGGATTTGGATTTGGATTTTGGACCATGTGTTTGATTATTATTGCTTTTATTTGATCAGCTCTTTTTATTTTTTTATTTATTTATATACATTTTATTTTTTTTTCTTTTCATTTTTTTTTTTAATATTCTTATAGGCCTATATATTATTTCTTCTTATATATAGTTTATATATATATATATGATTTTCTTATTATATATAGTATATATATATATATGATTTTACCATAGTATATTTTTCCCGCGTTTTTATCTTGACTGCTTGTTTGTAGCTTGGCATACGCCCTTAAGGCTATTGTTCTTTTTTCTGTTCATAGCGTTGTTTCACGTCACATGTTGCTTTTTCTTACGTCCGTTATATTTGTATATATTGCTTTTCTTTTTTTTATGTTGTGCACCTGATGAAGGCCTATGGCCGAAAACGTTTGTGCATCTTCTGTATTAAAATTTGGCAAATATATACCTTGTTCTTGAGTTTTATTTGATATATATCTACACTTTGCCAAGCAGCTACTTCTGATTTTCCTATATAAATATATATATATACGTATACACGT
>NW_022753160.1:0-641 GCF_011630105.1 Anneissia japonica
ATAGGTTTGTCGCGTCAAAGGGATCTGTTGCCGAGTGATCTCCTTCTCAATAATACCTCCATGATTGTACCGTACTCGCGCGAATAAGCGCCCCGTTTGAATAAGCACCCTTACTAACGTGAAAATTTACTTAAGCGCCCCGTAATAATTCAATCAATTCTGGACTGTGGATGTTGGCATGATTTGAGGTGTGGAGTGGAATCACATTCTCCTAAGTCAATATCAAAATGAGGATATTTATCTTGGACAGATGAGAGCTCTCTGGACAGACAGATATATTTCCAACTTTCATCTTCTTACTTTTTTCTATAGCCTAGTCCTACTGCTTTTCCGACAATTTGCACCTAACAACACATTCCCATCTGAGTTTTCAAGAAAACCTGCAATGATCATCCCATGCAATCCTGCTAATCTCAATCGGCATGGCCAACAAGTAACAACCACCCCACTAATTTCATATGCTATTCTGCTGTTATGTAATAATGTACTCACAACATTCTTGTCATGACAAGCCATGCTCTCTGGACGTTTCTCTTTTGCGCCGCACCACCATTTGTAATTTGCGGTTTACTGATGTCCTTATATAATCATTTTTCATTCAAAATGTGCCTCTTGAATTTAATAAGTTGTCATATAAATAA
>NW_022753161.1:0-1736 GCF_011630105.1 Anneissia japonica
TATGATGGTATATGATAGGCCAAAGGAACTCATATTGACTCTCATGGACTCAGGTATCATAATGGGTAGATAAGCCTACAGGCTATCGCACAACGGGCTACACTCGAAGTTTGTGTCAACCGGACAAAGTACCAGAGAGGTGCAATTTACAGCAGTACACAAAGTACTACTTAACGCGTCGTAACGTAAACGAGTAATAACAAAACTTACCAAAATGTGAACTGTAACTATCATGAAGCATATGGATACTTGGCGGTCATTACTAAATGTATCGACACATCAGTTCTCAATTCGAATGAAATTATAATGTAATCAATCATACATGAATTTCAACAAATCCATGGTCTACTGTGTACCATACCAACGGTCTGCTGGTTACTATGGGCTTTACCTAAATCAATCCAATTGACCAATGAACAAGAACTTTTAACTAAACGCTCCGCCCATTGCTGCTTATGAGTCAGTCAGGTGTAGAGAAGTACAGTACTTAGTACTGTACAACACTTTCTTTTCTTATAAGAATCAGTAAAATGTTTGCCCAGGCTCAGTGTTCTTATTTTTTGGCCGATTTCAGGCTCACAATGTTCTTATTTTGCTGTTATTTTTACACACTTTTCAAACATGGAAAATTATCATTGTACGGCAGATATATTACTGTATTGTATTATAGAGGGTGTCTCACCTGTTGCAGATAAGGACGTAGGCCTACAGATTTGTTGGTTTCCTTTTTTTAAAATAAATATTTATTTGACATTTTACTTACCTCAGCCTCAATTTCTTATTTTCTTCTTAATTTTTAAGCAATTTCAGCTTCGGTGTTCTTATAAATAAAAAAATGTAGTAAGAATTTCAAGATGTATAGTCGACGCAACAGCATAATGTGTTTTAATAAGTTTAAATGTTATCATGATTTTTAAAAAAATACAGGTTTCCCTGCAATTAAAGACCACCTTTGGGATCGGGGTTTCCACGGTCTTTAGCAGCTTTTGTCTCTAATTAGAATAATAAAGATAAAAAACATTTGTGAATTTGGAACCATAAAAGTGGCTTTTATGATTTTAGTAATGACTATGACAACTTTAATGATTATACATAATTGCAGTAATTGAATGTCTTGCTTAATTTTATGCATTTATAAATGTTTTACTTGTGAATTTTGAATGGTTTATGTGTACTGGGCCCTCTATGAGTACAGTAATAATATTACTGAATATTATGTTACTGAAGAGGAAACCCAGAATAAAGAACAAATAAATAAAATAATTGGAGGTGGTCTCTAATTGGAGGGAGACCTGTACATCAAACTACGCCGACATTATTATACTTTCATAATTCTGTGTTAATCTTAGTGGCGGGTCCAGGAATCTGAAATATAGGGGGCCCAGAAAGGGAAATTGACAAATTAAAGATTCTATCCACCTCAGCCTCACTATGGTTGGGGCTGGGGTAAGAAAATTATTACGATTATAGCACCTCTATGGCCAGAAATGGCACTCTCAGACTTACAATTTGGATAAGCCTTTCATTTTTTTCTCCAATTTTTTTACGATTTCGAAAAAATATGGGTTATTATTATTATTATTATTATTATTATTATTATTATTATTATTATTATTATTATTATTATTATTATTATTATTATTATTATTATTATCATTATTATTATTATTATTATTCAACAAGCTACAAAAAACATCATAGGAAGTCGAGATACATGAAGAGTCGTAGAGATATGG
>NW_022753162.1:0-770 GCF_011630105.1 Anneissia japonica
GTTACATTACAATGATAGTTTGGACAAGTTCAATAACGCCGGAATGGTATATTATTTATTTAATACTTCTCTTATGCGCTCTATTTTTCATTTCATGCTTCAATTTTGTCTCAATTTTGTCCCATTTTTCCCCCAAAAATTTCAGTCTATGTCAGTATGTGAAGCGTGACTGTTGTATCAGCCTATGACCCTAGGCCTAGTTTAAGGAGTACACGTACTACGCGTACTACGTGTAGTGTACTACGTGTAGTACACGTACTACGTGTAGTACACGTAGTACACGTACTACGCGTACTACGTGTAGTACGCGTAGTACGTGTACTACACGTAGTACACGTAGTACGTGTAGTACACGTACTACACGTAGTACGTGTACTACACGTACTACGTGTAGTACGCGTAGTACGTGTACTACGCGTGGTATTTTGACACGGTTGTACTAATCGCGGTAAAACTGTGTCAAAATACCATGTATAAATCACTAATTTAATGTTTACTTGCTTTGTTTTATATACATTTTACAATTCTTTTTCGTAATTTACAGTTTACTTTTGTGGAGTGGATTTTCTTCATTTCGATAATGTATTTTTGCCATTTGTTAGGTATAGATTACTTTTATTTTACTAAATTGTTGACTTTCTATCTACATTATTTAATTTGTGTGTTTAACTTTTGCTTTCTGATTATGTACCGTACTGTGTAATTTATGTTAATTGTAAGTAAGGTACGGTATCTCACGACCACAATGAAAAACAGCATTATATTTGTTG
>NW_022753163.1:0-2169 GCF_011630105.1 Anneissia japonica
AAAAATCTAATCAGGGGAACATTGTTCATTATAAAGATATTTAATGGGTTAAAATCAAACGTTTGATTGCACAACTGCTCTGCTGGAAGCGTATAAATGCATGTCGTTGCCAAGTTGTTGCTAACGAAAAAATGTGAATTATAGGGTAATACGCCCGCGCGCGATCCAAAAGCGGGGAACACATAGGTTTGTCGCGTCAAAGGGATCTGTTGCCGAGTGATCTCCTTCTCAATAATACCTCCATGATCAAACTAACGGTCGAAGTTAAGTACAGCAAGCATGTGTTTAGTAGCCTCGGTGATGTAAACCTTTCGATGAAATCAAAATATGAACACCACTAGGCTTTGGCCTACATAAATGGTGAACATAATGTAAGTATAATATGCCTGTGATATTTAATTTTCACATATTGGGATTTGGCGATAAAACATTACAATTATTTGTGTCATAGCGATAAAACATTACAATTTGTGGCATAAATACAATGTGTCTGGTTAAATTCTAAATCGTACTGGTAATTTTTTTTTCAACTTTTTGGAAAAATATAGCTAGTTCTAAGTGAACATAGTGCAATGTTTTTCTTTAATAAGTGTTAATGGCAACTGACGGTTATGTTCGGACGTATCATCAAAAACAAGATCAACCCTATCAATGATTGCCAAAGCCAAACAGTCTCACCGATACCAGAGATCAGGTAAATATGTACAGTCAACACAGTAACAGTAAACAAAAAAAAAAAAAATAAAATAAAATAAAAAAATGTCACTTATTCCTCGTAAAGACGACGCGATTCTATCATGAATCAGAATGCAATGCCACGGCGTGCGCGCAACGGGTCGTTTTTAATGCATGCGCAAAATAAACCGACGATTTCGATTCTGGCGAATAAATTCGTTAGTGGAAAACAGGCTTTAGCAGGCAACAGACCGGAGAACTTTTTTCATGATGGACACACCCCTCAATCTGCAAATCGCTCTATTTTTGGGTCATTGATGCTGGTTTTGGGATGGCAAGCCTCTATAGCTTATTAGGGCCACCAAGGACAAAGTCGGTGTTGTAGAAGTGCGAGATGATGAAAAAAACGAAGACTGATACTAATATGAACATCGTCATAAAAATCACTTTGGCGAATTTTCCAATATAAATACTACGATTTTCTTTATCGTTTCATCTAAAAAGTGGCAGCGGCAGATCGGATTTGGGTAAAAGAAATGGTCTTCTCCCCAACAGCAGCAAAAATCTCTAACCCAGAGCAGAATCTTTAAAAGAGAGAATAAAATGGCTAATATCAAAGTGGTCCGACTCTCGTGGTTTCTTTGGAAACGTATCCTATTTCAAAAAGTACTACCACAAAGGGGCGTTTACTTAAGAGACGCGCTTCCAGGATCCGACTCTATTCGAATCAAAGATCTTATAAACACAAGATAGCGTTCTCCGCGATTTACGCGTGCAAATTCTGTAATAAGGCATGAATGGCGCCCTCTTGCTAAATTGGAAACTTTTGACCCTTGACCGCTCTGACAATACCGAACATCGCGGTATGCGATTTTTTTTTCCGTACGAAACATTTGCATGAAACTCCACTCGGGTTGTCTCGACTGACTCGACTCGAAAATCGCAATTCTGGAGGTCAAAAGGTCATCAACCAAAGATAAACGTCTACAAAACTTCTGAGATACAGGATTGCTGCTCGCTGTCTGATTTTGTAAAAAAAAAAAAACACATTGCCATTCTAATATAATGGGTCGTTTAAAACAACATATGTATTATTTGATTTCGCTGCACGAATAATAAAAGTGTTAGGCCCTATTTGTGTTACATACTGTGCACATTTTAATTTTTTAGTTTTTTGGATAATTGTTTAACCTATGTGACCGAATTCGACGTCAACTCGGTCCCATGTCAATTCGGCCCTAATTTACTGTGTACGGTATTTATTGAATATTTACCAAGAGATTTGAATGCAAAGCCAAAATTAAAGTGTTTTTAAATCGTTGCCTTTGTTATTTCGTTTCATTTACCTGCACTTACAATAATTAAAACTGCATTAATAAAAATAATATTAAGATGATATATTAATAAAAATTATACAAAGGTATATAAAATAACTAATAATATAATAACAATATATACTTGGGGCCAAGTTGACTTGGGGTTGGTTGACATGGG
>NW_022753163.1:2195-2473 GCF_011630105.1 Anneissia japonica
AGGCCGTGTTGACTTGGGGCCGAGTTGACCTGCTTCCGCCTAGAATTACTAAAAGTTAAGGCAGGGAGTTTGGATTATAGGCCTAATATAGTATACTGTAGGTGCTTCTTGATTACAAGGCCTATAGGATAAGTTAATTAATGGCGAAATTATATATGGTTATTTATAATTATTATTATATTTTATATATTATTGTTATAATATTATTATTACTGTTTTTATTATTTAATATTAATTACATTACAAGGCTTAGGCCAAGTTCATTAATGCCTGAGTGA
>NW_022753164.1:0-700 GCF_011630105.1 Anneissia japonica
TAAAATTAAAACGGAACAGTAGAGAAAATCTGATCAGAATGACAAAATTAACTAAGCATCCATTGGAAGGAATCCCAATATCTGCAGACAGATCCGTTTTGGCCTTCCAGGTTTCATCGGTGCAGCTAGGGCATAGACCCAAATGAAACGTTCGACCAGCTTAGGTAGGGCCCAAACTAGTCTCACGACCACTAATGATTACAGAGCCAAACCAAGGCAATATATATACACAGCCCAGGTGTGAATGCAAATAGTGGAATACAAACTATGTGGCTCGGTTCAAGTAGATACAAAGAATATTTTGTCATTCTTAATGCGTCCTACGAAATTCTTACGAGACAGCATAGGAGATTTAAAGATGCGATGTCTACCGTGCATCAATGGCGGCCCGCTGGATCTCAATAGAGATTCTTTAATAATATATAAATTTTAAAAGGCAAATGGGAAATGGGAAAAACCCATAAAACAGCAAACGGCCACATAATGCAAAACTATTTAAATTTAAAACGGAACTAGAAAAAATCCGATCAGAATGACAAAATAAACTAAGCATCCACTGGAAGGAATCCCAATAATGTTGGGATTCCTTCCAGTGGATGCTTAGTTTATTTTGTCATTTTAATCGGATTTTCTCTACTGTCCGTTTAATTATTAAATAGTTTTGCATTATGTGGCCGTTTGTTGTTTTATGGGTTTTTCC
>NW_022753165.1:0-898 GCF_011630105.1 Anneissia japonica
TAACTTGAATTTTGAGTACTATGTACAGTAGTTGCAATTTTAAAAATGCATTTATAGTATTATAGTTGTGTCAATTTTTTTTTTTAAATATAGGGTGATAGTGACAACAGCAAACTGACTGACGTATATCTGAGGTACAAATTTTTCATTATTGGTTTCTTATGTATAACATAAGACAGCTATACACATTTGTGTAGAGGTGTGGCATTTGACAGTACACCTAATACATCCCACTAATGTCAAATTTGAGGTCTATTACAGTCTGGGCTTGTAATGTGTACACATCAAATTCACTGATCCTAGTCCTTATTCAATCATCTTTGAGAACAGCAATAATTAAAACATTTTGAATAAAACAAGGCAATATCATTAATAGGAAACAGCAGTGGCGGCGCCAGCTTGGTGGCAAGGGGGCTTAAGACCCCCCGGACAGGTCAAGCCCCCCGCCCCCCCGCCGGACAGAGCTCGTCGGGCAGTCAGACCATAAAACATATAAAAATAGGCCCACACCAAGCCAACATATGTCTGTCACAGTCTCAGAGTGCTGTTTTCGGCCATCTAGAGGTTGATATTCTTTAAAAAAATCTCATTTAGAAAGATGAACCCCTCTCAACCCCTTCTCCCAGCTCAAGCCTACGAGCTCAAGTCCCCCTGTCGGACAACTTTAGCCCTCCAGAAAATATATCCTAGAGCCGCCACTGGGAAACACCGGTTCATTGTTACCGTAAAATAATAGTTGAATGAACAATAAAGTAAAATTTAAATGTCAAACTACTGTATAGTAATAATTATGTGTAGGTCTACAATTGTGCATAAAGTTAGAGGTTTGAAATGTTTAACATTTTATTAATATAGAAGTTTAAAAGTTAATGATATTTTAGAATGCTTGAAATGATGT
>NW_022753166.1:0-795 GCF_011630105.1 Anneissia japonica
GTGCTAGGTTCCGTGACTTTTGGACCTCGCAAAGTTCAAAAAAATTTTTTTTACAAATTGATTTGTGATATGATGACGACACTTTTTGGGGACAGTGTTGAAGGATAGGACCCTTCGAAGACAACCGAGAAACCCGAATTCCGCGTCTTTCGTTCCACGAAGGCGAGAGGAAATCGGGTTTTCAAGACGGAATTCGATGACTCGTATCTCTTAACGTTGTGGGAGGGAATCGATCGAACGAAGCCTAGGTGGGCTTCGTGGGTGGGCTAGGTTCCGTGACTTTTGGACCTCGCAGAGATGAATTTTTTTTTTTTACAAATTGATTTGAGATATGAGGACGACACTTTTTGGGGCCAGTGTTGAAGGATAGGACTTTGCATCCCTATCTCTTAACGTTATGAGATCGAACGAAGACAGGGTGGGCTTCGTGGGTGAGCTAGGTTCCGTGACTTTTGGACCTCGCAGAGATGAAAAAAAAAATTTTTACAAATTAATTTGAGATATGAGGACGACACTTTTTGGAGCCAGTGTTGAAGGATAGGACAATGCACCCCTATCTCTTAACGTTGAGAGATCGAACGAAGACAGGGTGAGCTTCGTGGATGGGCTAGGTTCCGTGACTTTTGGACCTCGCAGAGATGAAAAAAAAATTTTTTACAAATTGATTTGAGATATGAGGACGACACTTTTTGGGGCCAGTGTTGAAGGATAGGACCCTTCGAAGCCAACAAGAAACCCGAATTCCGCGTCTTTCGTTCCACGAAGACGAGAGGAAATCGGGTTTTCAAGACGGAA
>NW_022753167.1:0-1709 GCF_011630105.1 Anneissia japonica
ATGTATATATATATACACATATATATATATATAAAACTATATAACCATGAGAGGTGTTGAATATTCAACAAATAGTAGGACTAGTATTGCAACGTCATTGATGTTTACATTTATTTTATATTACACGTCATATTTGTACTTATTCCAGAGACTTATTTTTAGATTTATTTTTGGATATAATAATAACCCGGAAGATTTATCAATATAATACATTTTCAAAGTTAATACTTTACTATAATTTTCCGGGATTGTATGCCCATGAGGTCATAGATTTAATTAGTGCGTTACCTGGATTAATTTTGCATTAACCATTCATAAAAGAGAAAACTAAAAATAGTGTAGTACTAGCGTATCATTTGTATAGCATGGGACTGATGTGTAAATACGTTTAAAGCGGCGTGTAGAATGCGCCATTTTGTTCAAAACAATCCTTATATGGATTAAAAAAAGTGAACTAATCGTGTTGGACTGCGAGTAATTTCAGTGGGTAACTTTATGGTTTATTGATGAAAAGAACTGTTGGTTTTTCTAAGCAGTTTGAATGGCATCGTCATCGAATGGAACAATAAGCAGTGTGGGGGAATGAGTGTCTGAGTCTGTGTTAGGACACTTCTCAACCATTGTTTCTATTGTCTACAGCTTAGGACAAACAATACACTTAACTACAATGTAAAGCGTAAAAATAACAACATAATAAAATATGTGTACGCTGTTATCGACTGATTCCAACTAGTGAGATAGCATAATAGGCCTCCAGATCTGCTTTGCTCCTTCAGTGTCCGTTCCATTCAAACACTTAACTGTCGATTGAGCATTGAAATAAGAGAAACTAATTTAATCTCATCTAAATCACAAAGAACATGAAAATAGTCCAAAAGCCTTGCCTTGAATTAAGGTAAACACCGAAGATAATAGACTTCAATAAATGTGTTGGTAAGGGTTGTCTCTTCTATTGTTCTCCATTGTTATGCAATTCTGCAACACGAATTGCCTTCGCGGAGGGCAGGTAATAATATTTGACTGGTGATTTAGATTCTATATGAATAATGTTATAGTGTTAAAATTTACACAAACACCAGCTAGACGATTGTCAATGATTATTATTATTATTATTATTATTATTATTATTATTATTATTATTATTATTATTATTATTATTATTATTATTATTATTATTATTATTATTATTATTATTATTATTATTATTATTATTATTATTATTTATTGTCACCAGCCTTATTATCATAAGCATCATCATCATTATCATCATAATCATCAACATCATCATCGTCATCATCATCATCATCATCGGCATCATTTTTATCATCATTATCATGAATCATAATTGTGTGTTTTTGTTTTAAGGGATGACCGAAGTTTATTGCCTCTAAAGTTGTTTCTGTTCTGCTTTTTCCATATCGTATGTTATAGAAAAAAAAATAATAATAGGCCTACTTTACGTCTAATATAATGAATAGATACGGTATTGAATGGTACACAAATAAAAATGGTTACCCGTAAAACAAATTTGTAATCAAATTAAGAAAAAAAAACATTATGCATTGTATTATGGCTTAGTATAATTACTTTTGTATTAGTTGTTTGTATATTGATTCAAAAAGAGGCTTCACAAATTTGGTGGTATTTTTTTTATAGAATGCAATCAACTACAAATGTTATTAACTACAATACGTACAATATATTGTCCC
>NW_022753168.1:0-918 GCF_011630105.1 Anneissia japonica
ATACAAACAAATTATGTTATATTGAGCAGACAATTCATCTAAAAAATCATTATCAGTGCTAAAAGTGCTTCCGGCGAGAACTTAGTCTGCAATCTCTCGCTGCACTGCCAATGCGAGTATCATGCTGTTAGCCTGAATATCACAGATTCAATCCTAGATCACCCACTCCCTCATACAACTGACATACGTCCTCAAATGGGAGAAGGTCAGTTGTATGAGAAAGCGATCAAGCTGGATTTATTCTGTGATAATACCATGATAATACCAACAGGCTTCTGTTCTAGTCTGTTGCCTAGCGATATGACGCTATACCTTGACATTGATCACTGGCTTAAAATTCCCATTTGAAGCTATTCTCGATAGGATTATGACGTCATTTGTTTCTAGTTTTATTATAATTGGTTATGATTCAATCCTCTACTTAGGACTAGTATCCGATATAAATCCAAACTATCAACGAAACACAAGCGATCGCTTTCAATAATTACCGCATAATTTCTAATACTGGCACCTTCAAAATACGTCAATAATTTACAGTTGAAATGGTTGCCGACAGCGAATCTAAGCCAAAAATCAAACGTTTACGGAAGCTTACTTTACATATATAGGCTTAAGTGATTATGGAATTAAGCCTTCATTTGCAGGAAGCACATTGTTTCATTGTCATTCGGCGTTACGTTTAAACAATAATGTGCGCTATTTCAAACAGTTTATATTCTTTTGGATCGTGCGGTTCAATATTATAATTGAAATTACAGTATTATTTTAATTATGCATTGGGTTAATATATTGTTACTGATATAATAGATAGGAGGTAGAAGTATAAACAAGTATATGATAGATAGCAAGTATAATTCGTAACATTATCAACCCCTCCTGTTCTACTATACTGCCACATTTGGAGGGCCTAGGATCGGT
>NW_022753169.1:0-813 GCF_011630105.1 Anneissia japonica
ATCCGTTCATAATATTAACTTTATATTTCTTAATCTCTAACGCTTCTATTATTCTTCGGACATAGAGCAAATTAATGTTAGGGTGCAAGATCTCCCAATCAAGATCAAGATACAATCTATCTGAAACTACCATTTATTAATGAAGTACTTAAACAACAAGAACAAGCATTAATTAAGAGGACAGGGTTACATAATATCAGAGTACATTATATGAATGGGCATTCACTAAAGACAATATTCACGGCCCCTAAAGAAAAACAGGGGTGCCCTAAGAAATGTGATACATGTGCCTGTGCTGTGAAGACCAATCTATGCTTAACCAACTCCATGTCTGCAAGGTGAGCTTTGGTTATTAGTTTTAATTTTAATGTATGTAAAAATTGATAGGTTGATAGGCATATTTCTTTCTAAAAATTGGAGCATAATATATTTTTGTATTCGTATACAGGAACGAAAAGTTAAAATCGTATCAAGCGCATATGTTTCTTGGTTCCTCTCGAGCCCGCAGGACTACAACCTGCAACCTCTTGCAAGGACATTTAAAGCCAGACACCGTAGGAAAAAACAATGTTGTAGAACTGATATTTTTAAGAATCAAGAAGCATTGACAAAAAGCTCGGAAGCGGTTGATGAGATACAAATTTTTGAATATTTAAGAAATAGAGGGGTGATGATGAAGGTGTAACCATTCTTTTTTCCACATATCAAACAAACAAAAAATATGGATATACTAAGGTACCGGTAACTAAGTTTTATGTATGATATATATCCATTGGCCATATTCTTTCTGTATTTGTTAGAACACTTAATGAT
>NW_022753170.1:0-789 GCF_011630105.1 Anneissia japonica
AAAGCAAAACAAGACAAGTTCACCGTAGGACTATCGTTATGTAAATCGTTGAAGTTATATCAAGAAAATAAATGCCGGGAATTTCAAAATGTCAAGTTTGGTAGAGTACGGTATATCACGTATCTTGGAGTAGGGCTATTGCGTATAAATTACCTTCAGTTATCAGCCGGATCTCATGAATCACTTGATATTTTTTTGTATTATAATGTGATAAACAAACAAATACAATGCACACGATTTGCTTAAATGACTATGAATTGGAGTATTTTAAGGATATGAAAACAATCTGGTTTTATGGTGACTTTATGGCTCAAATGTTTAAAATAATAACTTTTGACAGTCCAGTTTTACGTGCAATTGTATGACCTTTTTGCTTACAAAAATTAATAGTAAAGTAGTTGTTTAAATTTTTTTATAACGGTCCCTTGTTGGACATTAAGAAATTGAGATTCTGAATCTCGAAAAGGAAACTTCATCTTTATATAAAATACATTCCGTATGTAGTGCCGGTACATTCCTTTTGGTTTTTGATTTTTTGTTTTGTTTTTTCTTAAAGAACCAGTAATATTCTGCTCTGGCCCAGTTTCCTTATTTTTTTGGGCACCATTCCAAGTTCAATTTTTTCTTCTTATTTTTATCTTAGTATACACATATTCCAAACAGGTTAAAAGATATAGGCCTAGTATTTGTGATAGTATTTGTATTTTGTTTGTTTGTTTTTTTGTTTTTTTATATAATAATTATATCGTGCCACAACATGACTACATGTATACGTTTAATTCTTCCACT
>NW_022753171.1:0-988 GCF_011630105.1 Anneissia japonica
TATTTACAAACATTCAAATACCTCTGACTGCAAGCAATCGAGGAAAGACTAGACAAGAACAAACCAACGTGACACGAAAAGTTTAGTGTATTATACAAACGTTGAGACCGCTACACAACGGCCTTTGTTTCGAGATTTGAGCATGAAGGCAAGGAAAAAGCAGCTTTCTTAGCTACGTTTTTTGTCCGCTGTTCGGTTAAAAAACGTATTTTATTTTCATTTTATCACTGAAAAACAACTACTGTAAAATGTTTAGCCCATAAATATGATGTGTGTGAAGAAAACATTAAACAATATTTTAATTTGGACCTTCAAAAAGCGGGGGGGGGTGGGCTAAAGCCTGTTTAGCCCCCCCTCTAAATCCGCCCCTGCTTAGTACATGTACTACCATGGAGGAAATTTCATTTGCGTGATTATCTGCACGCGATGATTGGGCATGTTTTGGCCTTATCAAAATCATTTGCATGGTGAGGTGGTTGGCAGCCTAGTGTCGGTCGTGGACAGGCCTACACTGATTGTTCAGTAGATAGAAATTTGTTTTGTACATGATTCTCAAAAAAACTGTAAAAAAAATAAAGTAAAAATTTAACACTGTGTAGGCATCAAATACAAAATGAATTTTTATTCGCTAGCTGTTAAACTTAGCTGTAAATACAAGTGCTGGCAAGTCAGTGTGGCTTTGGTGGGGCAAGTTTGTCTGATGCGAATTGTGAATTGGTGCTAGAGTTCGCAATTCCCTCTGGGAGTGTATATTTTTATTTGGCTTTGCATAGTATAGCACAAATTAGACCAATCTGGGATTGGCAATCCACAAACCAATGTTTTGGATAGGCAAATTATTATTATTTTTTTTTAGATTCTTTGTCACCACTCTGCACAGGGTATTTTTAAAGCCTTTGAAACCCCTAAATTGTTATGCCCCCTGGACCACTAAAGAGATTTTAAGAGATGCCTGACCACACTTACTTTGCTCTCATTGGTAACTTCA
>NW_022753172.1:0-658 GCF_011630105.1 Anneissia japonica
AGGGATGTACCCGACAAGAACAAAGGGAGCTTGGTCGGGCGTTGCTCAAACTATTTTGAGAGTGGTCCAGGGGCGAAAGCAATTTAATGGCTTAAAATGCTTATTTAATCGATTTTAGGGTCTACTAATATGTAGACAATACATATAATGATGATAGTGTTGATGATGATGATGATGATCATGGTGATAATGAGGGCAGTGTTGGTGGTGGTGGTTGTGTTTTTGCGTGAAGATGGTGCTGATATTAATTATGATATCTAAGGGTTTATAAATTTGTTTTAATAAAGGGATGATCCATTATTTTATATGTGAGTATTTGCATTTTTATAGAGGATACTGTTCAGATAAGTACCAACGGTGCACAGCAAATAAGTCAGAGAACGAATTTTTCGAATGCTGCCCACAAAATCTTCATCCGGTTGCTCAAATTTACGTGAAGATAAATTATGAAAACAAATATATGCATGTGAATGGTATATTATACTGGTTGAGAGCTCAGACTATATGTAAGCAAATGTCAACAACACTGGTTAGCTACACAGCTAACAATAATGAGTGTGATGATGATAGCCTTAATAATAACGCTAATAACGCTAATTAAATAATACTTATATATAATAATATAATAATAATAATAATAATATACAACTTAATATAA
>NW_022753173.1:0-656 GCF_011630105.1 Anneissia japonica
GCCTGTTACATAACATTGTTGCATTATATACGCCTGGGTCAGACGATTGCATTAAATTTGAGTTAAGTTCCTGAAGGGAAGTTGGCATATATTGGTTAATCCAGGTCAGTATCTCATTCATAGACCAATAACATCAATTTTGATTTGTGTAATTTAAAGTGTTTTTTTTTCTTCTTGTATGTATTAATTTTCAATAAAACATTTTATTTGTTATTTTTTATTAGATTTTATCAACAAATTTCTCTCTGGTGGTGAAATACAGTTCTGACTATGCTGTTGACGTTAGTCTCCCAGACACGTTCATGGGGGCCACTCGTGGTCTATGTGGTAACTTTGATGGTGACATTGCTAATGATTTTGTAGCGCCAAATGGGCAGGAGGTAAGGCTACAAAATGCAGCAAATTGCAGTCTGTTTTTACTATTTTAAATTTCACTTTTCCTTCAGCATGATCATTTTTGTGAGTGTTTATTTACACATATTAACACTCTGCCTGCCAAACTCGATTATTTAATATATTAAAGTAATTTATTATATTTATTACATATATAAATAATTTCCTGCAGGTTGACTCAGAAGAATCGTTTGGATCAAGTTGGGCTGTCGATGCTGATCAATGCCTTTTAACAAACATGAGTATGTCAGATAGTTTATGCG
>NW_022753174.1:0-1123 GCF_011630105.1 Anneissia japonica
ATACATACATACATACATACATACAAGTTATAAAAAACGAATAGGCCGGATAGAGATTCGATTGTCAAATAAATACCTGTACTGAATTACTATTAAACCAGTGGCGGATTTAATGGGAGGCCCCGGCCCCCACTTCTAATTTTTTTTTAATTTAACAATGAGAAAAAAAAAATTACTCAAATTTAGGTCCAGAGGTGCCATAGTTATAAATTTTCTTACCACAACCCCATCTATGTTTTGGCTGAGCCCCCTCTATTTCAGATTCCTGGATCCGCCAGTAAACTTTGATACCTAGGCCTATGTTATATATCTTTTCAGCACGTTTGAAAAAAGGAAGGATAGCTTTTACTTTTCATGTTTTTATACTTTATATTTCATCACATGGTGAAAATATTCTACTCATCACTCTATAATGGATTAGATTAGTCAATCAATAAATCAGTCCACAATTCTATTCAATGAATATTTATTTCCATTTTCACAATTAATATAAACGTTTTTAATATAAACAATGATTTATATACATATAGCTCCAATATCCACGGCAGAATTAATGTTCAGTGGCGCTATGACAATGGAATTACTCAAATTGCACATTAACTACCTACTGTTGTTAATTAACAATTTTTGTAAGATTCAAGAGGAAGAGCATTTCTATGTGAGAGCGGCACATAAATGCGCATTTACCCAGGTTTTTATGTCTCCACCTGCCTTGCTCAAGAAGATGCTTGTTAGATGATCTAAGAAGGCAAGGAGTAGATTTATATTGGAGAAGATTAAATATGTATTTGGGACCATAGTCCTGTAATTCGTTAAAAGGCCGTAGCTTCCGGGGATGGGGTGCACCAGCAATCTTCCCCTCGAACCGGCCCGCTGGGGCCCTACGCGGCCCTCAGCGGGTGGCGGCGCCAGGACCTGCCCGACGGGGGAGGGCTAGTGGAGCGAATCGAGTCTCACTTGCCTGTGGGCCAGGGGGCCGCCTAGGGCCCCGGTGAAGCCATGGATATTTGATGAATTATGGCGAATTTTTATTACTTATTTGATAGGCGTCGAGTTACTATTATATGACTTCATGTAGGCTATGCTTTCTAATGTTGAAATCAGCTTCCAAAACCAAAACATT
>NW_022753175.1:0-1020 GCF_011630105.1 Anneissia japonica
AATTCGATGGCCGAGTGCAGGTGCGACGAAAGGGTCTTCACGCACGGCAGCAGTTTGTATCGAAATCGCAACGTGTGCAGATCGCATCCCTCGTTGGTCATCTGTATCGATCTTGCCACCCCGCGATCGAAAGTGGCGCGCAGCATTCGAGGAGTGTACTTTCGGTATACATCCTTCCTGTTTGTGTAGGCCAGAATCAGCACTTCCTTGTTGCCGGTCAGATCGTCTCGTGCGACGTTGGACGGACGAACCTTCTTGGTCACCTGTCGTATGTCGGTGTCGGACGACTTCACCGTCGCGAACGCTCCGCTGTCGTCGACTCGATACCCACCGCGCTTGAGAAGAGAATCGGGCATCGATGCGTAGGTCACGGAATGCATTTGCGTATACGGTGACCGAGCCGGTTGCGTCATCTTTTTCTCCACCGAAAAAAAGATGATGAAAGTCTATCGATGGTCTGGCGAGGATAGGCGAACGAAATCCGGCTACGAAGCTCTGATAGCGGAACGTAAATGGCTTATACTAGAACGATTCGGAGTAAACGATGAGTGGACACCTCCTTTGCCGACGATCGACGCGACTCCCGACACTATGCCTTTCGAACTGAAAGGTAAATCCAATTGGAATGTTGTATATGGGGAATTCACTCCGCATCCTCTCTGCAAACGAGGTGTGCGCATCGAACCGATTCGCAGTCGACGTTCGAATCTGTCTCTCGGGAAGTTGCTGAATTGGCCGATCGACGACGTCGGAGGACGGTTCGAGGACACGGGCATGGCCTACGACGAAAAGACCGACGCGATACTGATCGGCGTAGAGTCCGTGTTGCGAGGAGACTCCGACGTGTCGCGTTCGATATTCCTCAAACCGGTTGGCGTCGCTAAAGTCGTACCGAATGCTGCTGCTGCCAAGCGGCCAAGTAGTCGTCCGAAAGTCTTGCCGCCACCGACGACGTCGACGACGACGCCGTCGACGACGACGACGACGACGGTGAACGAAGACTTTTTGCACACCCCACGC
>NW_022753176.1:0-1469 GCF_011630105.1 Anneissia japonica
GGCTATCCATTGACTGGTTATACCATCGTTGGAATGGAATGTAATCCATTGAACACTCCGCCCCCTTTAAATACGACTGTCGGCCTACATTTTATGTAATTAACATCTGACCTAATATATTACGTACCTAGGCCTATGTGGTTGGCTACGGATAGCTAAGTGTAGAGTACGAAAAGCTAAAAAATTCATAAATGTACAGGAAAATCATCCTAGAGCAATGCTGAAAAGCTACCGTCTCAATAGAACAAAAATTCCATGTGGGACCTTGCTATCATGTATCTAACGGCAACGTCCTCGTCATCAACCACAGCACAGTGCGGCAACACGAAATGTGCTGTACATACATTCATCGCTACTGACTGATTTGAATGTGTGGTTTTAATACACATAAAAGCAATTTGTAGCCTACATTTATTTCCTGTAGTATCTGATCTAGACTAGGGCCTATATGCCTACACACACGTACGTACCCAGCCAGCCTATTCGTCTTCGTCAGGCCAGCCTGCATTACAGTACATTGACACTTTAATGTGCTGCACACATACACTCATCGCTACTAACTAATTTGAATATTATGTGGTTTAATACACATAAAAGCAACTTGTAGCCTACATTTCCTGTTATCTGATCTATTACACACACGTACTACCCAGCCAACCTATAGGCCTTGTTTATCTCTCAGGGGAGAGACCACCCACCCTTGCAAGCACCACAAAACGGCTCATTCTTCGCTGCCAACTAGACTCGTGCAGACGCATTTATTAGCCGCAAAGCTTACCCTTCCAGGCCGTGATTGGTTGATTAACACAATGTGGAATCAGGCGATTTGTAATCTGATCAATGACGAACACGCTTTCATAGGAAACCCACCGTAATGTTAAGAAATATGAATAAAAAAACATACTTTTCACATATTTCCCGACAATATTTTCGCAAAAACTTTTCATACTTTAAATTCCCCACGACTTATCTTCCATATTATTGCGAGATCGGCCTAATCGCGTCACAAACGAAGGAGGAGATAGAAAAACAAATGACTTCAAAATTCGCTCAGAATCATCATATAAGCCCTCTCTCTCAGAGAGTGGGCTAATTAAGCATACAATAATATTTACATTATAACTGAGGTATTACAACCCTACACAGTACACTGTAGTCTAGGTCATTTCATCAAAAACAGGGGTAAAAGGATAACTTTATCAGGAAACATCACAACCTTTAGTCATAAGCATATTTGATTTTAACATTGTTTTATAACATGCGCTATAAAAATTTACTATTATTACTACAGGCTATTATTATTATTATTGGCTTTTCCAGCAGTAGCTGGAAAGCCTTTTTTTTTTTGTTCTGATTTTTTTTTTTTTTTTTTTTTTTTTGCTTTTTTCTTGCACAATTTTTTTTTTTTTTTTGCACTGGGTTTTTCCGCCTGGCACTTTGGTCATTTCCCATGCTTGAACTTTTCCATG
>NW_022753177.1:0-900 GCF_011630105.1 Anneissia japonica
CTTTAAATTTATTCTATATTATTTATTTATGTTAATCCAGTATCCCTTATCCAAAGAGGCTATACAATGGAATACTGTTTTAGCCTGTAGGTTAATGACCCATTGCAAGTAAAGGAAACGTCTTGTCAACATCAAATGATGTATTACCGGACACACGAAATCGGGAATGGACAGTGACTTTGGGTGTTGCCTGAGGCTAAAGGACCAAAGATAATTGAATATTCGAATGAGTAGGGTAGAGCCAGATCCCCTACATATACCCAGAATATCCAAGGAAACAAAAAAGAACAGGAAAGAAGGAAAAAGACACAGCAGAGAAGAAGGAACACTGAGAAATCCCGATCGGAACTCCAGCACACAGTATAGTCCTATAGTCGGATAGACTTAGGATAAATGTGAATCTTCTTCAGAAAGCTGTTGACTGGAAACCTTCCTGAATTAAAAAGGAAGAAGAATGACTACTCTTTTGGTTCCACTATTTTCTTTACTTGAATCAGAAGAGCAGTTTGATTTGCTGTAACAAATACCGGTAACAAGTGCAACCAGACGATTGCAAGTGGAAGCGATTTTTGGACTGTTATATCATTGGAACTCGCTGTTTTGCCATATATTCTGAACTCTATTTTTGTTGGACTTGCATTTATTATTATTTTACTTTCTACAAGCGTACGCTGCATTGCCGACGGTCTCACGTGAGTAGTTTGTTAGGTTAGGTTAGGTCCAATTCATAAGTCATTATTTGTAATCCCAATTGCCCAATAAATCATTATTAAGCATATAACTAGAAAAGGTTCCTCTTGCTTTATTTGTGGCCATATATGTAATCATCTACCGAATGAGCCTGCGCGTAACTGGAACCCGAGCCCCCACGACGAATTAATTCAAGTAGTGGTCACCCGC
>NW_022753178.1:0-773 GCF_011630105.1 Anneissia japonica
TCATCATTCAATGCAAACTCTTTTCCTTGCAAACCATACAACAAATATTACAATTAAATTATATCAATAAACCATTAAAACCTTCTATAATCAATTACATATATACTGTTATAACTCAATATATGCATTTTTTTCTGTTTTCAGTATTATAATATTACATGTATTTCATACTCCTAATAATAACATACATCCGTATTAACATGTTCCAGTAGCTCCTTATTCTTATTAACCTTATTTAATTTTAGTGGACCTATTTCAATAACATATGTTCAATGCATGTTCACATTGAGTGTTATACACATAAATGTCTTAACTGAAACGTTTTTTGTGGTGTTTTTTGTTGTAGTAAGATTCGCATGGAATTACTAATATTTGCTTTCTGTTTAGTTTCTGTTTTTAGATTTTACGTTTTTAAAATAATGTATGTTTCATACAATATAAAATATGACATTTGTAAGGTGCTAAGAATTATATAAATTGAACTTTTTTTGCATGATAAAAATATAGGGTGATATAAATTTGTGTTAAAAAATACTGTTAGCTTGCAGGGAAAAATGGTATCAATAATTAAACGTTTGATTTGTGTACGTTATGCACTCAACATTTATGTTTCGTTAAATGGAATTCTTACGACTAGGCACATTAACGAGGTTGCACGTACAATTAAATATATATATATATATATATGTATATATATGTATATATATGTATATATATATATATGTATATATATTTATATAGTATACATATAAACAATGCTATAAAAAAAATTG
>NW_022753179.1:0-993 GCF_011630105.1 Anneissia japonica
CAAATCAGTGGCTCTAAAAGATGTGCACGATAGAATAAACGAGTTGGAGTTTGAATGTGCATCGACATCTTCATCAAAATCTGTTAGATCTAGTAAGTCACGCCGAAGTCTGGCATCCTGTGACCCTTTCATCAAAGACAAAATGCGTGCCCTAGCAGAAGCCGAAGCAGCACTAAATGTAGAGCTAGCGTTTGAAGATGAAAAGACCAAACTGGAGCAGCAGATCCAACAGCAAGAAAGATCTTTGCGTAAGTTGCAGTTAAGGCAAGAGCTAGCAAATACAAAAGCGAAAATGGAAGCATGTCTCCAAGTTGATTCTGATGAAGAAGGAAGCATTGAGTGGCTTCTTCCGACAAACAAAGAACAAGACATGCAGAAGTTTCTTGATTCAAGCCAAACACCAATTCTAAAAACAGCCGAAGCACAGGCAAACCCGGAAAATGGTATTACATCGACACGTAAGTCAAACTCACCAATTATTTCTGATCAAAATATCATAACTGACAATACTGGATTAAGTGCGACTGCACAACCTGTTATACCACCACCTATTGTTCAACAAGAAATGTCTACACTATGGAGGCCACCTGCTAATACCATGCCTTCAACAACTGCCAATTGCACATCACCGTACAATCCAATTCACGACACGACACCAATTATTAAGCAACTTGTGGACTCCTTCAGACTACCGCAAGTTAAGGTAGAAGTGTTTAGTGGAGATCCGATGAGATTTCCAATGTGGGAATCGTCTTTCCACGCTTTAATAGAATCGAAAGCTGTATCTTTCAATGAAAGGTTAAACCTCTTAATTCAACACCTAGCCGGCAAACCGAAGGCCATGATTTCAAATTATTTGCTACTACAGACCGAAGATGCATACAATCAAGCGAAAGCCGATCTCAAAGAGAGATATGGCAACAACACGGTAATTGCTAAAGCTTTCATGAACAAACTGTCTGCATGGCCAAAAATAAACGGAAGAGATCCAGT
>NW_022753180.1:0-1134 GCF_011630105.1 Anneissia japonica
ATTCGCTCCACTAGCCCCCCCCCTCCCGTCGGGGCCTTCAGCCCCTCCGTCGGGCAGATCCTGCCGCCACGACTGACTCCGTGATGAAACGTCTCTTTGTTATTTTTTTTTTCAATTACCTGACGGCTTCGCGGCCCTCCAAAAATGTTTCGCGGCCCAAATTTGGGCCACGGACCATAGTTTGCGGAACGTCGCATTAGATCAAATAAAAACATTTATGCCCTGGACAATTTGAAGAGAAGGCTAATTTCTGCTACTACCGGTTGCCAAAATATTTGAGAGTCTATAATTTCTACCCTACTTTGCATATTTGAACTAATTTGCATATGGGGCATGTAACCGAGGTGTTATTTATGGAATTTCATTCGCAACCAATCAATCAATCAATATCTGTTTAGTATACATACATTTAGTATACTTTAAAAAATAAATATAGATAAATATGCACTAGGTATGATAGAAATCAACTGATAGAAAGAAAGGACACGCAATTAAAACACAATTCATAGAAGAACAGGGGCGGATACAGGATTTAGCAAAAGGGGCGCCAAAGTAAAGATGGACGACCAGCCAAGGTACAAAGCACCGAGGGCATGGGCGGATGGAGCCTGCCAGATAAAGGGGGGTGCAATCTGCGAGCGAAGCGCGCAGCCTTAGGCTGAAGGGGCCAGGGGGCCGCCTCGGGCCCCCGGCGGGGTCGAGGGGCAGAGCCCCTGGTGGCGAAGCCCCCTTGAAGCCCAGCACATTTGAGGAATATGAGGTTGTATTGAGTCGATTTTGACTATCTAGCATGTTAGTTTTCAGTAACAAATACATAAAAAAACAAAAATAGGTGTATGTCTTTTAAAATAAATTTTAATATACAGGGTACCATATGCAACTATGACATGTGTCATTAAATTAGTAATAATTGATCTGCTCACAACATTATCTTTGACAACATGCAAAGGCTCGTAAATGTTAGGCATAACCCAGTAAAAAATGATTACATTTTGGTGACGGTCCGTAGTAGGGTGTGGGTGTATTCTATTTGTATCCTTAATGTTAAGCGCCTTTGAACATGAGTACTCATGGAAAGGGCGCTATATAAATTTGGTAAATAAAATAAATAAAAAAAAACAAAAAAAAACAAAA
>NW_022753181.1:0-3843 GCF_011630105.1 Anneissia japonica
CAATCCCCTACTCTTTTCCGAAGAGTGTACTGTGTTCTTTAACGTGCACATGGGCCATAAATGCATACGGGACCAACGGCTTAAACGTCTCATCCGAAAGACGGTGCGCTATGTAACTTGTATTTCAGCCCTCTAGCTGAAACACAAGGAGAAACAGCGATGGGAATTGAACCGGGGACCTGGAGATCTCCACGGTTCAGCGCACACACAGTGGCTACCACCAGATTAGCCGACTGAGCTAAGATGCGGTGTGGTGCATTATAAACTGACAGCATTATGCAGCTGCTACTGTCGAAGAAAACTATTTCTCAACAACTACTGTACTGCGTTGATAAACACAACACGACATTATATCTTCCAACTTCGGAAATGCCACTCCAGTAATGGCGGTGACAAAAGAGCGCGCCATTCAAAAAGGTCTCTTGGATTCGTCTATACAGATCAGATTAACTAAGCCAAGTCCATAGCATAGGTTTTAGAAATCCACGATGCAACAAACTTACTAATTTTTTTGTCATAGAATTATAGCTGGAATTCTCCCTTTGCTTTTTCGTAATGGACTTATTTATTATTAAGAAATATGTTTTAGTTTTTTTTGCAGGACTATTTGTTTTGGTGATTAACGCTTGTGGATTCCAAACATTAATTGGACAAGAACTCTGTTCTTTATTGTATACCCCCTCCCCACTCATCAGCAATCCGTATATTCTCCTTGTTTCAAAGTATTTTCTTTTTACTTTCATTTTTTAATGTCTATGTATTCTATTGAGGTAATAAATATAATAATTTTATTTACGGACATCTTCATGAAGGGTAAGCTCCGATTCTGTGCAAGCCTAAATACCACAAAAGCCCTTAAGTCATAAAGCATAATTTTTTACTTAGTTTCTGCATGATAGGTAGGTTTCTGCACTGATATTTCAAGATAATGATCAAAATACATGCTAAGCAAGTATTGGAATTTTAGTTTAAATAAATCCAATTAAGTTCCAGCTTGAATTTTTATTGAACTTTCTTCTTCATATACTTCATATTATGTACTTTTTATTTTTCTAATTGATAGTGTTTTGTGAAGTGAAGGGCACTTTTTAGTTACTATTGCTGTTAGCATTGGAGATCAGATTATATTTAAAAATTCCCTGACAAATTCTACTCCATCCACCATTATTTTGCAATCTAATGTGGCAAATCATAGAAAAATGAATAATAACTCTAATAAAACTATCAACTAGAATTTAATATATGCAAATGACTAAAAACTCATATTGACTACCCACATTTTTTAAATTCTATAATTTCTATGCTCAAGTTAATAATTTGTATTTACTGCAAAATGAGCAAGTTAATTTAAAAATAATTTTTTATGATTTTCTTTTGTCATTTTTAGGGGACAATACATCTTAAATTTTGAAATGTGTTGAGTTATTACTCAGTTTTTTGTAACTAATTAAAGATTATTTAAATAATAATACTTATGGTTTTCTCTGTTATTCAGAAATAAGTGCATTCCAAAAGATGGTTTACTGTTATGGCCTAGATGGCCAACAAGTTTCCCAAACCGTGTATCTAGTCCTGTTTTTCAAGATTTACTTTTCACAAGCCCAACATCAAACATATATAGTCACACAAGTCACACACACTACTATATGCCAGAGAGTGGCTGGCACAAGAAGATAAGACTAAGCAAGGCACATAGATCCCCTACCAGGCTAAGCCACTCTGGCAAGAAGTCACCTGGATCTCCAAGAAAAGTAAGTAAATTATTTTGTTTATGTCAATTCCAATTAGCAGTTTAGCTAGCAATTAATCAACAACTTAAAAGATTAGTCTTAACAGTTAAGTATTGTTAGATATATCACTTAAAATTATAATTTTTATTGGCTCAAGTATCGATCAATGAAGTAATAAAAGGAAGCCCGGATTAGACCATAAATAAACATTTATAAAACTTTTAACAACTCATTTTGTCTCTATTGTATAGTAATTATTATCAGATGAATAAACATGTTTACTTTGGCTCCAACTTTTATGTAAATATGATGAAAATAATTTATTGATCTTTACCTATTATATGTTCTTGTATGCTATGAGGATAGTTCCCTACAATCTTAATGCCACCTGTGAAATTGATAGCTGTGCTCTAGGTTTTTAAGGCTGTTAGTGTTAAGAAATAACAACAAGTGTATTAATAAAAACAAGTGTATTTTGTTGTCAATGATCACCAGATGTTCTGAAGGTGGAACAGTTATTGCTAATAATTCAGTTCATTCATTTCACTACTGTTTTTGCAGCGGTCAAGTGGAGACTCCATCCACTCCAACTTCACATCTCTCGGAAGCTTTTCCAGTCCTGGTGCTAGTAGAAGGATTCCCATCACCTATACATGTCAGCCCACCGTAACACCGGCCTGCCTTCAATGCATTATGCCTAAGGTACTCCAGCATACCCATAGCTTTTATTTATAATGCATAGTTGTAAAATTTATTCTTACAACTATGAGAATAAAACAGGCCTAAGTGGACATCCTGGCCATAGCATTTGAATGTTAGCTGGTACCGGTTTACTCGGGAGCTCAGACACGAAGTTGATACTTCGGGGAGATGGAAGTTACTGTATGAGCTGGTCCACACCTCAAGCACTTCGAGAATTCGGTAGAAAGCGCTAAATATACCTAACTACATCACTACATTTTATTAGATTTTTGGGGTATGGCCAGCTAACTTCAAGGTGGCTATAGTAGTAGAAACATGTAAACATGTTTGAGGGAGAAAGGTTAGACCTTTGCTTGTTTGTTGGAGTGTGAGTGACAGTGCTGAGATCTGGAAGACTCCTATAGCTCATAGCGGAGGCAGCATAGGGTGTACTAATGACCATTGTCTACAAGGATACTGTATGAAGACATTTTTATTTCTTTGTGAAAGCTGTTATAAGAAAAAGAATATTTATTCAGAATGTTTATAACTCTCAGAAACCTTTCATCAACTACTACTACTTAATGGTATTACAGTTTGATGATGACATCATCTGTATCATTCATTTGAATGTAATGTAATGTCCAGGTATTTTGTACCATACCTTTTCTGGTTTATACAAAGCGCTAATTCCGAAAAAAAAAAGGAATTAAAGTGAATGTTTGAATATGACCAGTAAATGCCAATTCAGGTAGTGTTGTATGACACAGCCCGACATGATTTATGGGGGTAGTCTTGAGGTCGTTGTGAGAATATAAAACATGTTTAATATTCTATGGCGCAACTTTCCCTGATGCAAACCTCAGACCCGACATGCGACACTGTCTGAGTTGGCCTTAAAACAAAGAAAATGTCAGGTCTGTCCTTTCAACAAAATGAATTACAATTTTAGTTAGATTTTATTGAGATAATCACCAAAATTGGTCAGAAATTTTGATGTATTTGAACAATTCAATACATGCAGTATACATTTTGAGACATCTTGCATTATAATAATTGGATGTTGCTGCATTTAATAAGTTTAACATCTGATTTTCATTTTAGGTACTCGCACCTGCAAAAGGTTTCTTTTGTAGTGATCGAAGTGCTGCCTATGACGACCTGGGAGCTAAGCTAGGAGGAAACCCGTTGACTAGACTCTGCCTAGAGTATGGCTCAGTTGAGCTAGCCATGCAAGTTATGTCTAGACCATTCTTTCCTCCCCTTGAAGGAGGCCTAGGTGCAATTAAGCCCACAAATGGATGGTCACATATTCAAATACCAGGTACAGTACATCTACGAATCTGTGTCAATGATACAAAGATAATTTTATTAGTGAATTCACTTTTTAAATTGTAAGCAAGAACCTCTGATTAAAGATGTATTGTCTGTC
>NW_022753182.1:0-723 GCF_011630105.1 Anneissia japonica
TCCGGGGGCCTAATGTCACGGGGGAAAAATACCGGGGGAAACTGTCCGTGGGGCAAATGTCCAGGGGGCAACCAGCCTGCTCCCAATTGAAACGTCTCAATTGTGACGTAATGAGAACATATATGTCTCCCATTATCGTCAATAATTTTTTTTGTTAACTTTTTTGTAATCGCAGTTATTTTTAATTAGAGTTGATACTCCACGGGAGAGAGAAGAACCATAACTACAAATATGCTTCCCCCAGCCAAGTAAATCCATTTGAGTTGTCTTTGGTCATGTGTGTTTCTTGTACACATAAAATATCAACACTATTATCATTTGCTCATTTAAACACACTTAATTGTTTACATTTTTCTCTTAAGCCCCTTACATTAGAAGTAAATATATGTTAGGTTTCATTACATAAATCTAATTGTTGCAGTATTTTGCTTTCCTGATGATAATAATACTTTGTCATTAATGCAAAGTCATACAAGTACATGTATATTTTAATAAAAATTTTGTATAACTAATGAATGTTTTTTTAAGTACGGCTGTAGCAATTGATAATACAAGAAAAGAACCATAATAGTCAGGGGCGGATTTAGGGGGGGGGGCGGCCCGGCCCCGCCCCCCTCCTTTTGGGAGCTAAAAAAAAAGTAAAAAAGAAAGAAAAAGAAAAAAAAATGATAGCCCACAACGCCTCAAATGTTATTTTCGGGCGTCTAGAACACAAAAATTTCG
>NW_022753183.1:0-829 GCF_011630105.1 Anneissia japonica
CTACAGGATACAACTCTACTCTTGTGTTCTGTATAGTTTTCTTTTGCTTAATGATTACATTGTTTTTTTTTTTTAAGGTTTCGTGTAAGGTATATGCATGTAAACAAAATAATTGGGTTAGGCCCTACATCAAATTTGGCAGTATGCATGATATTGACCTTTATAAAAAACAAGTTTTTAAAGTGTCGTATCATAATTATAATGCAGCCAATATATATTTTGACGATACACATTTTGTCTACGGTTGTAATATGTTTATTTTAAAAATTCCAAAAAACTAACCGAAAAAAAAAATCCTTAAAATGTAAACTGGTGGTCTCCTTGATTTCTCTACTAAACACTTGAAATCTGTTAGACCTATCAATCATCTTCACATTACGTGGCAGAGCAGCTTAGTCGGCTAAACTGATGGTAGCCACTATGTGTGCGCTGAACCGTTGAGATCTCTGGGTGCCAGGTCCAATTCCCATCACTGCTCTCCTGGTATTTCAGTCGGAGTGCTGAAATGCAAGCTAAGATAGAGCACAGTTGGTCCCGTGTGCATTATGGACCATGTGAGTTGGGGATTGCCTCCCGGTGTACTTCGGACTTCGTGGGTTATCCTTGGTGTGATTCACAACAAAAATACTCCTCCTCCCTCCTACGCTTGTATACCACAGATCAGATCACAAATAAACGTTTTTTCCTCATTTCCAATGATAATGATGGCGAATAGTGAAATTGAAATTCAAAAGTTCGTCCCCTCAGAATTGTTCAAGATTTTTAAAAAAATGAGGAAAAAAGATGACACTCAAATTGTATGACAGTGCAATATCTGGCCATTTGGAGG
>NW_022753184.1:0-547 GCF_011630105.1 Anneissia japonica
GAAATATATTCGCTAACATCATTATTGCTTTCCAACATGTTGAATATACAATCTAAGAGTAGATATAAAATTTTCTGGCCTACAGAATATCGGGCACTTTCCAAGACAAATCTGAAGTTCATTTATGAATGTCCATGTGTATATGATAGGTCTTTTACACAAACAAACACACAATATATAGGCCTACTGTATGTATGTCTTAATCATCAGTGCTACGCATCACTATATATTCACTTGTTTGGAATATATTGATCAAGACTTCTCTGGTGGAACCACACTTATATTTAAAAACCTTCCAGGTTTATTTGTTTTCTCCAGACAATCATAATGTAGGATGTCGTACCGTTTATCGTTACTGTGCACCTTCCTCCTTATAAATATGTTTGTATTGTGTTGATAAACTTCCTTACAATAATATACTGACCGTATAAACGCCTCAATAATTTGAATAAACACCCCTCTCGAATAAACGCCATCCATTTGAAATAAATGCCTCCCTTGTAAACGCCCCCCCCCCCCACCAAATGAACAAAACTAATGGAGGTAA
>NW_022753185.1:0-385 GCF_011630105.1 Anneissia japonica
TGTTGTCATGGCGAGATAGATTATCTTGACAAGTCGACATAGTAAAAATTGTATGTTGTCATGGCAAGATAGATTATCTTGAAAAGTCGACATAATAAAATTTGTATGTTGTCATAACGAGATAGATTATCTTGACAAGTCGACATAATACAAATTGTATGTTGTCATGGCGAGATAGATTTTCTTGACAAGTCGACATAATAAAAATTGTATGTTGTCATGGCGAGATAGATTATCTTGACAAGTCGACATAATATATATTGTATGTTGTCATGGTGAGATAGATTATCTTGACAAGTCGACATAATAAAAATTGTATGTTGTCATGGCGAGATAGATTATCTTGACAAGTCGACATAATACAAACTGTATGTTGACATAGTGA
>NW_022753185.1:409-1368 GCF_011630105.1 Anneissia japonica
CATACTAAAAAGTGTATGTTGTCATGGCGAGATAGATTATCTTGTCAAGTCGACATAGTAAAAATGTTATGCTGTCATGGCGAGATAATTTATCTCGCCAAGTCGACATATTAAAAATGTTATGTTGTTATGGCGAGATAATTTATCTTGACAAGTCAACATAGTAAAAATGTTATGTTGTCATGGCGAGATAGGTTAGTTTGCTGTTATCTTCAAAACAATACATGTAAATTTGACGACACAGGCTGTAGGAATAGTGTGGTTAAAAGAAAGCAACCAAAGAACACTGGAATGTACAATCATGTTTTTGATGATTGCTCTCTGGGTAAGAATTTTCATTTAACTTATTGTTTAGCTTGGCTGTATTGTATTACGGTTCTTATATAGTGCTATTTCATAAGATCATAGCGGTGTTGATTACCCGCCGTGTCCCGAAGCTACTCAGAACTACTGTACCTTTTTCAGTTCACTACAGGAGCCTGATATTTTCTGAACTAGTAAACCGCTAGGTTGTTAACGGGATTGGGGTTGAGATCTCCTCCCATTGGAAAATTTTTGAAAAAGTACCGTACCAACTGAGACGCTAGTACATGGTATTCTCATCATGGTGAGTCGAACGGCCTACCGGTTAGCAGGGGCGCCGCAAGCTATAGCCATAATATCGGCGCTGGTTCGAACGGCACGCTCGCCCAGGGACGTAGCCAGGATTTTGAAAGGGGGGAGCCGTTATGCGAATTACGTATGACCCCGGCGGGGTCAAGGGGGCGAATCCCCCTGTGAAAAGTAGCGCACTCTGAACGCTCTTAGGACTTTTTGAGAGGATAAAGTGAAAATTGCAATATAAGCATTATAAATAAGCGAACAAATAATTATATAATAAATCAACAGTTGCAGATCCAGGAATTCGAAAGAGAGGTGAACCAGGGAGGGACTTTCACAGACCGAGGAACCACCCACCT
>NW_022753185.1:1388-1598 GCF_011630105.1 Anneissia japonica
CACCTCAGCCCCACCATGGTTGGGGCTGAGGTAAGAAAATTTATGATTAGGGCATCTCTAGATGGCCGGAAATTACACTCTCGCACTTTAATTTGAATATATTTTTCCTTTTTTTTTCTTAAAAAATGAAGTGGGGAGGGGAGTATCTTGAATCCACCTCTGCTCAAAACATTCTTTATCCAGAATAGTCATAATCACGAAAAATGGACA
>NW_022753186.1:0-823 GCF_011630105.1 Anneissia japonica
CCCTAACTCTAACCCTAACTCTAACCTTAACACTAACCCTAATTCTAACCCTAACCCTATCCTAACAAAAAAAAAAAATTACATTTTTGACTCAACTTTTTAACAGTCACTTTTTGCACAAAAGTGCTTATCTCGCCGAGTTGAGCACTTTGTGCAAATTTTTGACTTTCCGCCATATTTCGAGTACTTTTCCGAAAAACTTCAAACTTTCAATGGAATAGTGTTTGTTTCATGCATTCTCACTTTGCTTTACAAGAAAAAATTACATTTTGACTCAACTTTTTAACATTGTCACTTTTTGCACAAAAGTGCTTATCTCGCCGAGTTGAGCATTTAGTGCAAATTTTTGACTTTCCGCCATATTTCGAGTACTTTTCCGAAAAACTTCAAACTTTCAATGGTATAGTGTTTGTTTCAGCCTATCTCACTTTGCCTAACCCTAACCCTAACCCTAACTCTAACTCTAACTCTAACCCTAACCCTAACACTAGCACTAACACTAACCCTAACCCTAACCTAAGAAAAAAAAATTACATTTTTGACTCAACTTTTTAACATTGTCACATTTTGTACAATAGTGCTTTTCTCGCCGAGATGAGCACTTAGTGCAAATTTTTGACTTTCCGCCATATTTCGAGTACTTTTCCGAAAAACTTCAAACTTTCAATGGAATAGTGTTTCTTTCAGCCTATCTCACTTTGCCTAACCCTAACCCTAACCCTAACCCTAACCCTAACACCAACCCTACAACTAACCCTAACCCTAACCCTAACCCTAACCCTAACTCTAACCCTAACACTAACCCTAACCCTAACCCTAACCT
>NW_022753187.1:0-709 GCF_011630105.1 Anneissia japonica
TGATTGGCGTGTTGTCCAGTGTCGTAACAGGCGCGGGGAGGGGGAGGGGAAGGGGAACCTCCCCCTCCCCTTACGGTTTTTACCGGGCTGACCAAGCAGACGTACCGGGCTGGGTAATAAGAGAAAAGAAAGAGGGGAGAGGGAGGGAAAGAAAAAGAAGAGGAAAAGAAAAGGAAAGAAAAAGGGAAGAGAAAAATAAAGACAAGAATAAAAAGGAAGATATCATAATGACCAGACTCACAACACCCTGCAACCCCTTCTCCACTTCAAAAACTGTCATAACTCATTTGATCTATGCTGCCGATGGCGTAACCACTGGGGGACAAGGAGAAAATATCTATCTTTGAAAGATCTTCCCCACCCCTTTATAAATGCCCTTTTATCCCCTGAAAGTGCCTAAAAACCTCAAATTTCGCGCGCATTTTTTGTTAACATGGCCCAATTTCCTCTAAAAATTGCACATTTTATGGAATTTTGATCAATTCCAACGAAATTAGAATTAAAAACACCGGGGGACATATCCCATCTTTGGAAATCTTTCTCCACCCCTTGACAAATGCATCCTCTGAAAGTGCCTAAAATTCTCAAATTCTTTGCGCACATTTCTTGTTACGGTAGGCCAATTTCCTATATAAATTGCACAATAATTTTTAGGGAGTTTTCATCAATTCCGACGAAATTGGAATTAAAAACACAAAAATATTTTGCG
>NW_022753188.1:0-1040 GCF_011630105.1 Anneissia japonica
GTTTCTTACGGTCATTGGACCGAAGCCGTACGCCTTATTAAAGAATATAGTATCACCAGACAAACTTAGTGATAGAACATTGGCTGAGCTTAAGCAGTTATTGACTAAACACTACACACCCGAACCGCTTGTTATTGCGGAAAGGTTCAAATTTCATCGTAGAAACCAGAAGGACGGTGAAACGGTGACCCAGTATGTAGTAGAGTTGAAACGGCTTGCACGGACATGCAAGTTTCAGGCATTCTTAAACGAGGCCTTACGAGATCGTTTGGTGTGTGGACTGGGAAATTTCATGTGCCAAAAGAAGTTGTTGACGGTGAAAGATCTCACTTTAGATAAAGCGGTTGAAATTGCAACAGCCATGGAGTTGGCTAATACCCAAGCCAAGGAATTTAATCCAAGTGAGAATAAGCCTATCACTGTAAACAAAATTAAATCTAAGCCAACCTACAGTAAGGATAAGCCTAGGCCTAGTGCGGGAAAACAAAAGGGTGGATCAGGCAGTCAAGGTTCATCCAAGGCGCATAAACCAACATGTTACCGATGTACCGAGGAACATTATGCTAATAATTGCCCACACAAGTCTACAACCTGCAGTTTCTGCAAAAAGGTTGGACACCTAGCAAAGGCATGTCGAAAAAAGAAGCAACAGGCAAAGGAAGTCAAACAAGTATATACCAATACAAGTGATATTGATGAGGATGAATATGATTTATATTCAGTTAAGAACACATCCAAATCTGGGATAATCTTGGATTTTTTGATCGACGGTAATCCAATTAAAATGGAGTTGGACACTGGAGCAGCAGTTACAATTTTATCAGAGTCGATCTACAAGAAATATTTAAAGGCATGGCCACTTGCAGATTCTTCAGTGAAGCTACGTACCTATGCTGGTGAATCAATCAAGGTGCTAGGTCAGCTTACAGTTCCAGTGAAATATGAAAACCAACAATACACCCTGCCTTTGTATGCGGTTCCAGGTAACAAACCATCTCTTATGGGGAGACAGTGGTTAGAGAAAATCCAGTTAGATTGGA
>NW_022753189.1:0-876 GCF_011630105.1 Anneissia japonica
TACATATACATATGTATATATATATATATACACACACACACACACACACACAAGACTTTTCAGTGATTCATAAACATGGACTGCTTTCATGATACGAAACCAGAAGAATTGCTTTGATATTTCACCAAAAGACAGAAGGCAAAGATAGTTAAACCTGAGTGCTTTATATCTAAAATGAATACTACTTTGATTAAATACTGGAAATTTTAAATTTAGTTTACAAGGTTAGATTAGATGGCTAAGGATTAAAAGATAGATTAGTTGCAATTAAAATTTTGGAATAAAAAAAAAGTTTTTCCCCTTTTGATGGAAGTGACTAGCTGCATAAAGTTCTGTTCACAATATCAAGATGTATATGACAAAAAATTGTGATTTGCCCATATATGGCCATTATGTCATATCATGCTCAAACAAGGACATGATCATGTCATACCACACACATACATGGACTGGTGATGTCATATCACACTCATATATGGATATGGTGTTATATCAAACCCATACATGTACACAGTTATGTGATATTACACCCATAAATAGACATTATCATGTCATACCACACACATACATGGACTGGTGATGTCATATCACACTCATATATGGATATGATGTTATATCAAACCCATACATGTACATAGTTATGTGATATTACACCCATAAATGGACATGATCATGTCATAATACACACACACATCAATGGACTGGTGATGTCATATCATACTCATATATGAATATGATGTTATACCAAACCCATACATTTACATAGTTATGCGATATCACACCCATACATGGACATGATGTCAAATCACACCCATACATGGAAATGATGATGTCATATCATGCCCATACATGGACATGGTGATATCATATCACACC
>NW_022753190.1:0-734 GCF_011630105.1 Anneissia japonica
CTGTTAATTAAAATAAGAAAACCATAATTAACAAAAAAATATATGAATAAATGCCCCCATTTTGTATTAAAACCAGTAGATGTCTCCCTTAAATTCTTGGTCTGTAATTAGAATTAGGCAAGAAATAATTAGAAAAAAAATCAAATCATTATTTATGGCTGCAGAATGGGGTTTTAATCGGGGGTGGTCTTTCATTGGCGGGATCTTTAATTAGAAAGAAAACTGTATTATTACTACAGTCTTCCTGTTTGGATCTACACAGCAACTTGAGCAAGGACAAAAATGCCATTGGCTGCTATACATACTCCTAAAACTCATTAGAAACAGACCTATTAGGAAGCATACAGCTAATACGTTCCCCTAACAAAACTGCAGAATCCGATTCACTTTTCATTAAAATCAAGTGATTTGGTGAAATGGTTCGGATTTTGCTTAATTAATGCTAATTTTATTTAAAACAATGAATAAACCCATTATTAGTTTAGGGTCTATGCCTTGAAAGGAAGTTTCTGATTATCTTGTTTTCAGGTAGTAGATAATATTGCGTCTTCCTACTGTAGTTTTAACAATTACGAGTAAAATGGGATAAATATAGCATTATCTATTAAGGCAGAAACTGTTATTATTTTTACTATTTATGTATATTCTGATGGTAAATAATTTGGTGTGAATGAATGGAAAATTGAAACACAATGTCTCGATCAGACCTGGTAAAACAATTATAGGCCATGCAA
>NW_022753190.1:740-1143 GCF_011630105.1 Anneissia japonica
TTTTAATTTAAAAAAAAAAAAAAAAAAAAAAAAAAAAAACTAGTACAGTGTGCTACTGTGTTGTGCTTTAGTAATAATTTATAAAAAATTACTAAAAGAAACATCTTTAAAATATATATATATATATGACAAAATATTCTCTGTATCTACTGGAACCGAGCCGCATAGCTTGTATTCCACTATTTGCATTCACACCTGGGCTGTGTGTATATATTGCCTTGGTTTGGCTCTGTAATCATTAGTGGTCGTAGGACTAGTTTGGGCCCTACCTAAGCTGGTCGAACGTTTCGTTTGGGTCTGTACCCTAGCTGCACTGATGAGGCCCGGAAGGCCGAAACGGATCCGTCTGCAGATATTGTGATTCCTTCCAGTGGATGCTTAGTTTATTTTGTCATTCTGATCG
>NW_022753191.1:0-927 GCF_011630105.1 Anneissia japonica
CTGACCTCTATATCTCACAACTATAGATGGCGCTATACTATATTTGAGATACTACATACTTCTCCTTTTGTTTAATCAAAAGATCCCTAAACATCTTTAAAACAAATTAAATTTTAAACAACATAAACTTTAAACATTTAACTCTTAACTCCTGATTCAAACAAATCTTTAAGACTCTTTTAAGACTTCTCAATAGTCTCTACACAAAATTATTAAAACGACTTGGGCGCTTCACTACGCGACCACTTCTCGTTTTGATCTCAGAACGAACTCTCTCAGAATTATCAACTGGTTTACTGAAATTTTCAACTCTAACATTAACATTATCATTATCATTGATTATTTTGTTCTGCAAATTATTAGGTACTCTTTCTCTGATCTCAGATTCGCCTCGTTCATTGATAACATCCAAGTCACCTTCATTTATCCCATCATTTAAACTACGTTCATTAATCACATCAGTTGAATCATGTTCATTATTCACATCATCCAAAACACATTCATTAATTATATCAAAACTCTTGTTTGGAACATGTCTTAAGTGTTTCACATTGCTTTGAATAATTTTACCATTTTCTGAATTAACCAATTCAAATGCATTATCTCCTACTTGATTCAAAATAACATAGTGTGTTCTAAAGTAAGTTGGATCAAGTTTACTTTGTTAATACAGTTTGCAACAAACACTAAGTCTCCTATCTTAAAATTATGCACTTCTGCCTGTCGGCGAGTGTCGGCATAAACCTTCATCTTAGCCTTATAGGTCTGATTATGGTTCTTTAATTCTGCGGAAATATCAGTTTCCTGTCGATATCGCGGCAACCTAGTCTTTATGTTTCTGCCAAATAGCAATTCAGCGGGCGCTTTATTCGTAGATGTATGCGGAGTAGATATGTAAGCAATAAGTATCTTTGGTAACTTGCTTTG
>NW_022753192.1:0-662 GCF_011630105.1 Anneissia japonica
CGGCTGAGCCCACTTCCTGGTATAAATGATACTTCGTGAAAACATCCAAGAGGGCTTTCGGTCAGTAACTGTTTTCACGAACAAGCACAAATAATTGTGTTTCTTCGTGGAAACACAAAAGTTAATTACTACATTTACATTAAATGTTGGTGTTAATCTAATTAAGAAACTAATTACATTTTCCTCATAATAATTAGTGAAATTGTAGATTTTGATGCCCACAATCGGAATATCGAAAAAAAAAAAAAAATTGAAAATTTGACGATTTTGACTATTGTGTTAGTTCGTGGTGTGAACGACGAATTGATGATGAAGTATTGAAATGATATCAGTATCAAATTTAAAATTGTTAGTGCGGTAGAAAAGATATGATATAACAATGTTAGTTTAAATATTTTTTCAACAATGGAGATGAAATAAAAATGTATACGGTATATCTCAGCCCATGTTGCTAGACTTGTTGATCATTGGGGACCAACGAGGTGGGAGACGCAAGTATTAGAATGGCCACGTCCACCTACCTCAGTCCGCCACCGTTGGAGCTCAACTTGCAAACCTGTATGCCCCCCCCCCACCCATGATTAATTACGGGGCTGAATATCTACTTCTTTTAATATTAGCAAGGGCTGATCCAGAGATTCTGAAAAAGGGCCCTTGATTAC
>NW_022753193.1:0-894 GCF_011630105.1 Anneissia japonica
TCGGCGAGATAAGCACTTTTGTGCAAAAAGTGACAATGTTAAAAAGTTGAGTCAAAATGTAATTTATTTTTGTTAGGCAAAGTGAAACAAACACTATTCCATTTAAAGTTTGAAGTTTTTCGGAAAAGTACTCGAAATATGGCGGAAAGTCAAAAATTTGCACTAAGTGCTCAACTCGGCGAGATAAGCACTTTTCTGCAAAAGAGATAAGCACTTTTGTGCAAAAAGTGACAATGTTAAAAAGTTGAGTCAAAAATGTAATTTTTTTTTTGTTAGGTTAGGGTTAGGGTTAGAGTTAGGGTTAGGGTTAGGGTTAGAGTTAGTGTTAGGGTTAGGGTTAAGTTTGGGGTTAGGCAAAGTGAGATAGGCTGAAACAAACAATATTGAAAATGTAATTTTTTTTTGTTAGGTTAGTGTTAGGGTTAGTGTTAGGGTTAGAGTTAGGGTTAGGGTTAGGGTTTAGAGTTAGGGTTAGGGTTAGGGTTAGGGTTAGGGTTAGGGTTGGGGTTAGAGTTAGGATTAGGGTTAGGGTTAGGGTTATGGTTAGGGTTAGGGTTAGGCAAAGTGAGATAGGCTGAAACAAACACTATTCCATTGAAAGTTTGAAGTTTTTTCGGAAAAGTACTCGAAATATGGCGGAAAGTCAAAAATTTGCACTAAGTGCTCAACTCGGCGAGATAAGGACTTTTTTGCAAAAAGTGACAATGTTAAAAAGTTGAGTCAAAAATGTAATTTTTTTTTTGTTAGGTTAGGGTTAGTGTTAGGGATAGAGTTAGGGTTAGGGTTAGAGTTAGAGTTAGGGTTAGGGTTAGGGTTGGGGTTAGAGTTTGGGTTAGGGTTAGGGTTAGGGTTAGGGTTAGGCAAAGTGAGATAGGCTGAAACAAACACTATTCC
>NW_022753194.1:0-902 GCF_011630105.1 Anneissia japonica
TCAAAGTGTCTGAGGATCAAACCATTGATCCAGCTCTCTTGTTTCAAAGGTTCTTGCTAGTATCGTAATCTGGGGATCTCTGCCTAGATGAGGTAATGAAATACGAACTGTCACCATATCCCCCATCTTTGTTTGAAGCAAAGCATATTTTGCGTAAGCCTGAAAAGGCACAACTTCTGAATGCACTACGAAACCACGTCACTTCATCAGACGCTGCAGTACATTGTTCCATCCCCAAAACGGATCATTGTGTTCTTGATGGAGGCTCTCTTATCCACAGATTAAAATGGAGAGAAGGGAACACATATACTTCAATTGCAGATACCTACGCATCTTTTACTCTCAAACTATGTGGCCAGGCCACCATAGTATTTTACGGATACAATGGAGGGCCAAGTACAAAAGACAATGCACATCAACGACGAAAAACTCGAGTTACAAATAAGGTCAGTATAACAGATCCAACAAAATTTGTTGGGAAAAAAAACAAGATTTCCTCTCAAATGATATGAACAAACAGGCACTTATCCATCTGACTGCAACCCGCCTGCGTCAGAAAGGCTGCCATGTAATACAAGCTGAAGGAGATGCAGATGTGGATATAGTAAAAGCAGCTGTTACAATGTCATCCTACAAGTCAACAACCCTCATTGGAGAAGACACAGATCTGCTGGTCCTGTAACATTATTACGGAACAAAGGATTGTAAGGACCTCTACTTTCGGTCCGACAAGACAAAGAGAATCCATACGCTTATAACATCAAGGTTCTGAAACAAATACTAGGTGATGATATGTGCCGTGATCTGTTGTTTGCCCATGCATTCTCTGGTTGTGAAACAACTTCAATAATCTATGGGATTGGCAAAAAGTCTGTATTTTATAAAGTTACTAAATGTGACCC
>NW_022753195.1:0-3323 GCF_011630105.1 Anneissia japonica
TCGCCAAGCTCGTGATGGACAAGGAACATTGAAAAAATATTTAATTATTAAAGATAAAAACAAACAAAACAAACTTCGAATATGTTGGTGCGTGTGCGTGTGTGGGTGTATATATATATATATATATATAAATATTTTCGTTTAACCAACAATTCCACATTGATGATATCACGATGTGCAGCAACATGGAGGATGTAAAGGATCGGTTAAGATACACATTTCGTCTGATTCGTGAAGTCAAAAGAAAGCGGAAGGAATGCGAATCGACCAACGGAATGGACGTTCGCTAGTTGAAGGAGGTGGATATCGACATCAGACAGATGGAGTTTCTGTTCGAAGAAATAATAAGACTTTTCCGTTCGTGCGTCAAAGTGATCAACTACTGTACGGACGAATGGACCGGCGCACAGTGGCTGATCGATGCTTTCGAACGCATCGCGAATTACGTCGGAGAATTCGTCGAAGTCGAAACGAAATGCAGCTTTACCGTGGACGAACTTTTAGGAAAACGTAAAGAGGAACCGTCTTCGGGAGATGCCTGCAATGTGTGTTTTCTCCGAGTTGCCGAGGTGGTGACGACGCCTTGTTATCATTACGTTTCCTGCAAAAGATGCTCTTACCGACTTGGAAGTTGCCCGGTGTGCCGGACGACGACGGAAAGACGTCTGTCGATCGGAGATATCGAAGAGGGTACGCGTGTGTACAGATGTTGAACAAAAATTCGTTAAAATATATAATAAATTATCGTTAATAGAATAATAGAGAATGCATGAAACAGAAAATATGCTTTGTGTGTTTTTACTTTATATTTTCTCCATTATCCGGAGAACCGATCGATCATGACGAAACATCGGTCCATCTTCACCCAACTGACGACCTCGCACTCGGCGGCGTCCCTCCAAACTTCGTCGTCGCCTTTATCATCTCGTTTTAGCAAGGAAACAGTCCACCGTCGGTCGGTGTCCAATCGGAGAGGAAACGATAGGGTCAACGCTTCCTCGAAAGACGATCCCAGAGGACCGCACCCGACGACGGACGGGACCGACGTGTCTCGTTCGTTTTCGATCTCCGATCGCGCCCCTTCGTCCACAGAAACGTATATCTCCTTTGTGGTTCTCGGAGGGATCGCTCCTTTCGGAATATGCAGATCGATCCCGGCGCCGACGATGGACAGACGACCGCCACGGGCGTCGAATATCCCGGCCGAAAAGGTGGACGTTTCGAAACTCTTTCCCACAACTTCTCCAAGATTGCACATATATACCTTTCTGTCGAAAGTTCGGAGCATCGAATCCAAATCCTTTCGGCATTCGTCGTCGTCGTCATTGTCAACATAACGGTCTGAAATAAACAAACGTACAAAATATTTTTTTTTTAACATTGTCACTTTTATTTCATTTCTGTCTTTGTTATAACAACAACAACATGTACTTTATTTAATTCTTAGTTGTAGGGATACCTCTGGAAGTTTCGTTGACACGAACGAGAGTCATGAAACTCTGACTCCTGGAGATCTGTTCGACAGTCAGGTTGGTCCATGACAGGTTGTCGAAGAGCTTGCCGAATTGCGCGACAACTTTGTTCCCCCTTCTCAGGATGGCGGCGACCGGAGTGTCGTCCTTATCCAAGTATACCTCCCTGTTCAGATCCGGCACGAGACATTGCAGATGTACGCCGTTGCGTAACTGGAGCGTGGTGCTGTCTCTTATACACATCTAGATGTGTATAAGAGACAGGTTCTGACCGACAAGCGGACGGTGCACGCCCTGTACGAACTCGCACCTAGGTGGCCGAAGTTGCTGAAGTGGACGACAGTGTGCGACGACGTCTCGTGCTACGAGTGTCCTCTGAAGCCGTATCTCGTGTCCATACCGCTTCGTATCCTCCGTGTATGTCGCGGAGGGTCAGGCGCATTCGACGTTCGCTGCTTTCGGTAGTCGACATTCTCGAATAGTTATCTTCACAGTTTCAGATTCGATCGCGTTATGAGAGAAGGTATCGAAAACGGACGCTTTATGAACCTTTTTTGTATCTATCAGAGCACGGTGCAGGCGCACGCGTCCGTCGCGTCCATGTCGACGACTCCGAGTTCGAGATCTCCGGGCAGAGTGCGTCGGTCGACGAAGCGAGGTCTAGATGTGTATAAGAGACAGGCCTTGTTATCATTACGTTTCCTGCAAAAGATGCTCTTACCGACTGGTGTCGTCTTCCACTTCCCTGTCGTCGTGCGCACCGGAGAAGAGAGGAAACACGTTGATCACCTTGTCCCTGTCCGGTTCGTGGAGCACGGTCGACTCGGACACGCACGGTGGCAGCTTGGTTCCGTTGCAGCGCAACCTCTTCCACAAGCTCGGTTGGAAGACGTCGGCGTCGGCCGGGAATGCCGAGTTTCGTTCGCCGACCTCCGTGAGAAGCCGCAGCGGACGGATCACCGACGAACCCAAGCTCTTCGCGTAACTGCAAAATACGAACATGTTCCTCAACGGGTTGCGTGGATCGTCGAGAACCTCGTTGACGAAACTTCGAACGTCCGCGTCCACAAGCTCGAAGTCGAGAACCGGGTCGTTCGATCCCCGCTCGTTCGTCATCGTCGTCGTCGTCGTCGCCAGCACGAGTTTCTCGGCCTTGACCGCCAGATCTTCGATCGTATCTCTCAGAGTCTCCAACGAGAAGATGGCTGTGAACAGGTCGGCGTGCAGCCATTCGATACGCCCGCCCGGGTGCCGCGAGAACCTGGGACGAGACCCAAGCTGCACGTTTCCTCCCACTCCCAGATGATCGAGACAGGTCTCTATCATGCCGGCGATCGACTGCAACGACGTCGACGACCGGGACTCCGCTACGTCATTGCCGTTGTGACTGGCGCACGCGTTTCTCAGTATGCACATCAGAAGTTCGAAGTAGGGGTTGTCTGAACCGTAACGCCTTCCGTCGAAATGCCACTGGAAGGTGAGAGGGGATTCGTTCGAATTTGCTCGACCGAAGAATATGCGCCAGTCGTGCATGGAATCGAGGGTCAGAAACAGCGGCATGAATTCTGTCCTCGATTCTCGCCATCCACAATCGACCGTTGCGAGTTCTTCGTCCGGGACCGCGACCGTCGTCGTCTTTGTTGTCGTCGTCGTCTTCGTCGTCCGCGTAGCTCCTCGAGTCCACGACGAGCAATCCGGACCACCTGACTTCCGCGGCAAGTTGGGGAAGACCCAATTTCAGAACGGGCAGCTTCTTGAACATGTCCATCGTCGTGCTCACTTTTAATCGTTCACACTTTACACACTCACTCACTCAAAATAAATTCTATTACAATAAAGAAAGTAACGTAA
>NW_022753195.1:3361-3720 GCF_011630105.1 Anneissia japonica
TTTTTTTTTCCAAAAATCATTGAAATAATAAAAAATAAAAAAAATTATTTATTCTTCGAGGTCGTCCTCGATCCCGTCTTGCGCGACAGCAAAGTTTCCAGTTGGTTCGCCACTTTGGAGATTCCGTCGACGTCCTTCTTCCCGTCCAGTATTTTCAGGATCCGACAGACGTGCTCCACCGGCATCCTCACAGTTTTTCGGACGTCCCTTTTTTCGACAGATCTCAGCATCTCCGAGTACCGTTCTTCGATGAAACAACAAAACGTCGAATCTTATTGCTAGACGAAATCTGCAACTTTGTCTACCGGCGTTTCTGCCATTCCTCGTTAATGAACGATTGTTACTTGGTGATGTAACGC
>NW_022753195.1:3842-4295 GCF_011630105.1 Anneissia japonica
AAACGTTCGTCCGGTACGTCGGAGGGATTCCGGCTTTTGAAACTGAGTGTTGCAGCAGAACGACGGAGAGAATAGCTGAAATTTGAGGGGGCGATCGTCTCCGCCCGCTTTCGCGTCGTTGGGAACTGTGAACTTGACCGACGGAAATCGATCGTTGCTGTCCACTATGAGAGATTCCTTCAGCTTCAGATTCTCGATCACCGTCGCCGGATCGGATCTGATGCCGTATATCCTTCCCGCGTGGTTCAGGTTGTTGGTCGACGTGTGCATCGGGAGGCTGTTGCGCTTCCTCCACACGACAGCCTGGCGCAGCTGGTAGTTGAGGGAGGTCTTCATGCGAAGGTCGAAGTTGCCTCTCGTCGTGATGTTCGTCGATCCGGTGGACGCGAAGAACAGGGCCGTCGATCCTCTGCTCAGCGGCGACTGGAATTCTATCATGTCGTCCTGCAGCTT
>NW_022753195.1:4314-5850 GCF_011630105.1 Anneissia japonica
TCCCCTCAGGTGGATGGAGTGCACGCGCTCTCGACGATCGTACGGATACCGGTGCGCGATGGTCTGCGACGAAACGACGTTGACTAAGAAGAAGTTGACGGCCGCTCTGCCGCACGTGGGCTCGACTCGGACGTGCATCGTCTCGATCTTAATCGATTATGGGTGAGAGTAAGGTCGATCTCCGGACGCCGTTTACTAATATCTCGTCGAACGTTGCTGCGTCGGTCGGTCTTCGTTCGAATGCAGAGTCGGCAGGCTTCCTCGGTTCGAGATCGGAGAGAGTATGCTCGATCTCCGTATGCCGTTAATTAATATCTCCTCGAAAATTCGGTTGACCTCCAGCGAACGTTGATTCGGTCGACGATCGCGGTCTCCGTTGAGATCCAACGGCTGCAGCACGCTCCCGTTCGCACGCAGTGGCGAGATGGCGGGCACGCGAGAGTCGAGTTTCACGGCCAGGCGTCCTTGGTCGGTCCTTCGATGATCGGGAAACCATCTCGAGATCGTGCGAAGCTCCTTATCGTTGTAAGCGACGATGTGAACCGTGGAAGCTCGGACGTCCACCATATCCAGCGCCGACCGGACGAACGACATAGGAAGGTCGGGTTCCTCGACTAGGATCTGCAGGTGATCCACTATCGCCGTGCCGTCGTCCTCAGTGCGATATCTGACGTCACCGACTATCACGTCCTCTTCCCTGAATAGAAGGTGGACGACGTTGGTGTCCGCCCGTTTCACGGTGAGGAGATCGTTGCAGCGAATGGTCGGTCTCTCGTCGTCAATTCCCCGCGAAGTTTGCAACCAGGATAAGTTCCTCTGTTCCGGTATCGGCGACAGGTTTTTGCAGAGGCAGTCGACGAACCTTTCTCCGAGGACGTCTCGGAAGCGATCGAGCAATGGCACCGAGTCCTGTATAAGAGACAGGTATCTATCAGAGCACCAGGATCGGGTCCTCGTTGACGTACGTGTACCAGAATGCACTCTCGAACGAATTCATGCCCCCTCTCAGTGCCACCAGGTTTTTGCACACGTCGACGAGTTCGCGAACGACGCCCGACCTGGTCGCAGTCTTTTCCGTGCAAGTCGGAATAGTCTACCTGCCGGAAAGAGGGAATTCCGCGACGGCATAGCATCGCCGCCACCGTGATCGCCGCCGAGTACAGGTCCGACCTCCACGACAGGGTCTTCACGTGCCTGTTGGTCATGACGTGGCTGACGTCCCTGAAGGCGAGCTTCATGACGCTCCTGATCTCCGACTGTCGTGGGTTCGTGTCCATCGTGTAAATTTCGGTGTCCGCCGGGACGTACATCGAAGCCGGCCATCCCGGGCGCACGCGTCCCACCGCTCCGAATTTTTCGACGTCTCTGCTTTCTAGCCGCATTCCCAAATCCTCCGGTTTCCTGTCGCACAACTCGGCCGAACCGAAATTGACGAGCCTGAATCGGCCGTCCGACCGGTTGTAGGTGACGTTTTTGGTGGTGATGTCGTTGTGCACCACTCCAGTTTTCCTTAAGAATTGCACGGCCTCCAAAAGG
>NW_022753195.1:5987-7551 GCF_011630105.1 Anneissia japonica
CGGACTTGACCACTCCGAACGTACCCCTGTCGTCCACCGAGAACGCTCCTCGCTTCAATATGTCATCCGGGGTGTCGCGGTAAATCACCGTCCGCGGCTGCAGGACGTCCATCGCAAGCAATCGGATGAACTGAGGACGAGAAGGAGAACGAAGTTGCTAATACTGATGCAGGATGTGATCTTCTTCTTCTTCTTCGTCGGTCGAAGACTCGAATACGTCCGTTCGATGTGCCGTCCTACTTCGTTTTGCGAACGACACGTCCTGATCGCGAGAATCTAAGTAACTGTCCGAACGTTTCGTTGCAACGGCGTCCTTCTCGCCTCTCGGCATGATGAGGGGAACGCGCTCTTCGACGTCCATCGTCAATCGCTTCCCGTCGTCGGACGCCACAGCTCTGCCCCCGAACGCCGTGACCAGTCGTTGCCGCTCGTCTTTGTTGAATACCGGAAGTTCGATTTTGTTCGACCTGTACTTGCAAAATCTGAGCGCGGACGTTACGAAGGACGACAACGTCTTCGGATCGTCCACCATCGAGTGAACGTGTTCGACGACGATCACGTTCTTGTGTTCGCTCTCGTTTCCGAACTTGACGTCTCCGATAACAAGGTCGTCCCGGTAGAGCAGGTACACCGACTTTTTGCCGGCCCGTTTGAGAGACAGGTGCTTCGCGTCGACGTCGGATACTCTGCTGCAGGTGACGACGGAGGATGCGGCGTGCAGCTCGGAGAGTCGACGGTACTCCGGAACCGGACTCAGGCATCTCTTCAGAGCTTTGACAAACTTGTTCCCCAAAACGTGCCCGAAACGATCAAGCACTGACGGTGGCGAGTCCCGACTTCTCATCGCGTCGATGAACCTGTCGTCCGAGTTGACGTACGCGTTCCAGAACGCCAGCTCTTCGTCGGTCATTGGACCACGAAGACGGACGAGGTGCTCGCACACCTTCAGCAGAGGCTCCTCCGTACACTCGCCGCGAGCGAGATCCTGGTAGTCGAACTGATCGAACGCTTGGGGAGAATTCTCAGCGAGCACGGTCGCCACCGTCATTGCCGCTCCGTACAGATCGGTCTTTGCGGACAGCATCTTCCGTTTTCGATCGCCGAGAACGTGACTCGCGTGTTCGTCAGTTTCCTGTCCGTGCGGATGCACCCGAAGCGAGGACGGACGTCCATCAGGTGCATCGACGTTCCCTGTGGCACGTACTTGGAAGAAGGCGAATCGGCAGCGACTTGACCGACGCCTTCGCTTCCCGTCTTGTCGAGTATCCGGATTCCCAGCTCCTTGGCACCTCTGTCGCAGAACTCGGCGGAACCGAAGTCAACGAGTCTGAAGCGGTTGTCGACCCTGCTGTACGTCACGTTCTTCGAGGTGATGTCGTTGTGCACCACGCCCGATTTGGCGAGGAAAGTCAGAGCCTTGCACAGGTGCAGCGCCAGCGTCCTGACGCACGGAATTATCCCGTGACCGTATCTCAACGTTTGCAGATCGCATCCTTCGTTTCGTCATCGTTATGGATGCGACGACGTTGTTCTTGAACGTGGCGCCGAGTAGTCGGGGCGTGAA
>NW_022753196.1:0-1776 GCF_011630105.1 Anneissia japonica
ATATCTTACTTAATAACAATAAAACATTCTTTTTTAAACCTGTTATGTTGAGTCTAGTGTCATCATCTGATAGAGAATAAAAGTACAGTTGAGGAACTTAACAGGCTGAGGAAGAATTTCTAAGCCACCAAAGCATTGGAGTGACAGTTACTTAGCCTCTGTTGAAAGAAAATGATATATTCAGTGGTGAAATCAGTCACACTTTTTAAGGTGTTTTAAAAAAAATAATTTTATGAAATATTTTTACATTATGTTTTGAAAGAAGTACTGTTTAACATCTGTAAAATGGTTAATTGAAATGAAGAGATTTGGAGAAGATAATTTGGCAAATTAATGATTGTAACAAGTTGGTTTTATGCTTTGAAATAAAATATAAATCCAAATACTGTTGTTTTATTCTTATCAATTGCTAGTTGGTAGTTGTAGTTAAAAAATTAAAACAATGACAGCCATTCAAAATCAATTGTTAACTACTAAATTCCTGAAATCGATTATAAACAATTTAAGATATTAATATCACTGTATGTATTTAGTTTTTTTTTCTTTTTATCTGTGAATGTTATTCTATGTGGATATTGACCCTTGATGGCATTTGAAGCATAATACAATTGAATTGAAATTAAGAATCTATGCAAAAATAATGGTGTTAATATGCATCTGTTTATTACATGGAAAATACTTATAATTTTTTAATTGCAAGCTGACATCATTATAAAAATTTAAAAAAAATCAATTTCAATATTTCAATTAAGTTTTTCCCAAATGAAAATTTGAATGAAAAAAAATACTAATGAATAAACAGTTAAAAAAAATATACTGTTCTTTGTCTTTACATAGAGCCTTGGACTTGCAGGTAATGAATTTTTGTAGTAAAAGGTCTAGAAATCAAATAAAATTTATTAGAATATAACATATAAAGAACATAACCACAATTCAATCTTAATGTCACTGCTTCACTACCTCATTCTGAAACAGTACCATACAACTGATGCAGGGAATAAAATCTCATGAGTTGTGGGACGGTCCCGGAAATCAATGTGGTCGTCTGTAGTATAGCAAGCAGGTAAAAATTCCCAGGAAACTAACCCATCTCCCACTAATAAAAATTTAAAAAAAAATCAATTTCAATATTTCAATTAAGTTATTCCCAAATGAAAATTTGAATGAAAAAAAATACTAATGAATAAACAGTAAAAAAAATATACTGTTCTTCCTCTTCACATAGAGCCTTGGATTTGCAGGTAATGAATTTCTGTAGTAAAAGGTCTATAAATCAAATAAAATTTATTAGAATATAACATACAAAGAACATAACCACAATTCCATTCTTAATGTCACTGCTTCACTACCTCATTCTGAAACAGAACCATACAACTGATGCAGGGAATAAAATCTCATGAGTTGCGGGACGGTCCCGGAAATCAATGTGGTCGTCTGTAGTTTAGCAAGCAGGTAAAAATTCCCAGGGAACTAACCCATCTCCCACTAATTCAGAAAGTTTGCATGTTTTTGTGTTTCGAAAAATCAGTCGTAAATGCATGGGGGGATAGGATGCACCCACTACAGCAACAAATTATTCCCACATTCTCATTTTCTAACCCCCCACCCCAGTTCCACATTCTGAATTATCTCACCCTTCTACCCTATCCCCAGCCTACTCTCTTGAAATGATCAGCTCCTATTGGATGGTTTACCCTCATTAAATAGGGTTCAAAATAAAAATTGTAAAAATCAATAAGATGCATTAAGAAAGCTCATTAATGCAGAGCTCCCTCA
>NW_022753197.1:0-609 GCF_011630105.1 Anneissia japonica
AATAATAATAATAATAATAACTATAATAATAATAATAATAATAATAATAATAATAATAATAACAATAATAATAATAATAATAATAATAACAATAACAATAACAATAACAATAATAATAATAATAATAATAATAATAATAATAATAATAACAATAATAATAATAATAATAATAATAACAATAACAATAATAATAATAATAATAATAATAATAATAATAATAATAATAATAATAATAATAGTTGGTTTATAGCGCTATATAGAGTCTCAAAACGTGTGAAGCATGGACTAGCTCAAACTGAAATTTTCTTCAACCTATGGGTCTATCCGTGTCTGAGCTACACTGCTCTTGTCTGTCCACAACAGGGGCTGTATGGACAAGCACAGCAGGGTAACCCCCCCCCCCCTACTCATCTCGAAAGATGTACTGGGTTCTTTAATGGTGCAAATTGTGTACACTGGGCCTACGGTTTATAGTCCTCTTCCGAGAAGACTTGTTCCACCTCCAGAACCATTAGACCGAGCGTGCCTTTCGAACCAGCGTCAATATTATGGATGTACTGTAGGTTACGTGACCCCTGCCTCACCCGCCAAGGTCATTCCTGTACTTCA
>NW_022753198.1:0-984 GCF_011630105.1 Anneissia japonica
TACAGCTAGGAATTAATTTGTTTGCTAGTGTTTTCTACTGAACTGATAGAATTGTTTTTACTTAATAACGTAATTGAGTTTTACTCTATGTTGAACTCAAAAGTCAATCAGTGTTTACATTGTAAAATATATCAGTCTGAGATCAAGGGTGATAGATTATATGAGAGAATTGTAGTGCAGCAGATTGTGTGTAACTAAGGTTCTTGGCTTCATATATACCAGCATCCTTGGTTCAATTTATGTAACCATCAAAATTAGGATAACTATTTATATATTACAGTACATTAAGAAGGTTTATCAAGTGTCAGATCCAGGTAGTGTCAAGAGTGGCCGTCAGAGAAACAGCCCCTCCCAAACTTCTACGTCTACATTCTCTTTGGAACATAGGAGGCCTACTCGAATCACTTTCCACCTGGCAAAAACATTGTGGAGCTGCTCAGCTTTAAAAAAATGACTTTTTTTAACTTACATTGGCCTTGAATAAAAAAAATCGGATTGACAAGTTGTCAATCAGATTTTTTCTCCCAAAATTTGAGATTGTAGCCGCGACTGCAGTAGGCTATCCTATCGACAGTAGGTGGTCGTTGACAAACTCAGCAAAATAGATATTTCTGTACAAACAATGATGCTTTATATTAGACTTAAGTAGTGAAGTTGATAATCATTGTGAGAAAAAAACCCATTACAGGGTTCCAAAACATGACAGTGGGATTAAAAGGCAAGCATCTTAACTGCCAAGCTATTCAACTACATACCTCTTAAAAATACTAAGCTATCATGAGCCAATTTCAGTGGTGGCACCAGGGGGGCATTGACTAATTGGACGGGCCTGAAATATTAATTTGCTTATCCAATATGTTATTTTGATTTCCAAACTCAAATATTGTGGTCTAAAAGCACAATTTTGAGCCATGATATTAGGTGATATTTATATACTGGAGCATGATTTTTTTTGCTTCAAACATTTTCAATTGGGGGTGGGGA
>NW_022753199.1:0-287 GCF_011630105.1 Anneissia japonica
TTGTTTAATAAAACATCTACTGTATTTTACGAACCTCTAGTACCAAGTGGTATTCGTTCAAAAAATTGTAAATACTGTAGAGAAGGTGTGAGTTTCCACTACCTAACCTAGCCGTCCAGTACGAACCAACGACAGTGCAGCAGCGTGTTCTATCGCAATCTAAGTAGTAGATTCTCTAGGCCCTAGCTACATTTACCTTCGATAAAAAACGAATTATTTTAATCGCTAGCTAGCATTCTTCCATTTAACAAAATATTGTTTTAATTTTCATTAAAACGTATGTATAC
>NW_022753199.1:332-7399 GCF_011630105.1 Anneissia japonica
ACTTCGCGAAAATCCAGCTTCGCGGTGTCAAATAAGTTGCTGACTTCGACACACTTTTTTATTTCGTCATCGTAAACATGTGCGCTCATTTTAACGACTGGCGTTGGTGGTAGTTCGTTGAAATTGAATTATTAGCGACTATTATAGCAGGAATGGAAAAGATTGAATTGTCAATAAATAAATACAACAAATCTGATTTTATTATTAAGAAAAATATACATTATCACTTTGAAAAACGTACGCAATCAGACTTTTTAACGTTATTACTTGGTCGATGATGCAAAGGTCATTGGTTATTTCGACTACAGTATTCGTAAAACGGACGTTTGCTGGGTTTTTACCCATAGTATTACAAATAATTTCTGAAAAACAGACTAATGAGACTGCTTCGATGCTATTGTTAGCATTGTTAAAGTACGTTGTTGCCAGCCAGAAGATGATAATGGTAGTACAATACAACAACGCTGGCTTATTTAGATGCCTATGTTACGTAATCGTGTCCTTGTAATCCGAGCCGACTTTACCGTTAAGCAAGTTAATTTACCGTTATTCTAGTAAAGTTAAGTCACTTAACTTAAGTGACTTAATTCCTTTATCTAGCTATAATTGAGTGGTTCACGTCGAACTTTTAACTAGTTAAGTGGATGTATATCTAGATAAAAGTTCGACGTGAACTATGCTTATGACGCAGTTTGGCCCGAATCTACTTTGTGCAGATAACGCTTGACGGTCATGGATGAGTGAATCCGTTCTATGGTTACGTCGTCTTGCAAATGGCAGCACCCTTATGATGATGACGATTGCGAGGACGTGTGACGACTGCGATGGTGATGAAGACGGTGGTGGTGGTGGTGACGACGAAGATTTTGGTGAATATGATGTTGGTGATTATGATAATACTATACGACTAAATATTAGGACACCTGACTGTCAACGGCTCCAATATATCCAGTCCAGTATGACTTTAATAAATGTTAGGCCTACTCACATGTTATTTTAGACTAGAGGTCGTGTCTCATTATTGAAAAAAAAAATGTACAAGAAGCTATACAGTCTCGTTTATTGTATACTATTCAAATGTTTAAGTCAACTCTAGAGACTGATAATAAATTCAGTAATAGTGAAGCCGATGAGAAGGAAATGCCCATCCGAATTATTCTACCATTCAAAGACCAGAAATCTGCCAACTCATCAGTTAAGCGTTAACTACGCCAACTAAGCAACAAAATAGACCAAAACATTTTTTCCTGTTTTCACAAGCAGAAAAATAAGTGATGAAATTAAGAAAACAGAAAGAAAACCTACAATCATAAATCAGCAGTGTGTTGTGTACAGATTTAAATGTGACTTGTGTGATGCAAGTTATGTCGGATACACAAACCGACGTATTGCTGAACATACAAGATTTATGTTAGGACAACATGCTAAGGAACATCATATCAGCCCAAGCAGTATTGAGTCATGTTTCAGCATTTTAAAGAAATGTAGAAACAAATTTGACTGTCTCATTCATGAAATGCTATTTATTAGACAATTAAAACCCAGTCTGAATAAACAATGTGACTCTGTCAAAGCAAAGCTTTTTATCTAACACAGGGATTAATATTCCACTGTTATGAACTTTGACATTGTAGATTAGCTTTTTTCTATTGATTATAGTTGCTGTATATTTTTTACTTCATCATTTGATCTTGAAAATGACACCATGAAGGAGTCGAAACGTCGATCTTTTCTTTTTAGCGTTATTTTTTATGTTAAACATAATTGTTATTTATTTTATCTAATTAAATAATGCAATAGTGTGTCCTACATACCCAAGGAGCGTGATTGGATTGTCCAGCATCTGAAGCCGAGCACTCAGTGATGCGTCGTACGACCGTCGCACAGTGGGCCAGGGCGAAATCAAAGTGTGCCAAAAGTCCATTTTGGTGACTATGGCTTTTACACTTTTTTTCACATGATTGAAGAAGTTATACCCTGGTGAATCTATCCTGAAAATATTTTACATTTAAACGAATTTTAAGGGTAGTATTTTTCAACATAGGAGAGAAAGTTTAGATTCATGTGGATTCATGCTTTAATTTTTACATCACCATCTTCAGTATAGCCTTAGCTTTATGATGGTACCAAATTTAGCTGCTACTTTTTGCAACTTTTCGAGCTAGACGTACTTTTATTAGTCTTGTTTTCGTACATTTGAGACACAATTTAATTAGAGCAAACCGAAAATCAGAGGGATGTACGCGCATCTACTCAACCAGTTCATTCAAAGCGTGGGAAAAGCTCTCCAAAAATGTACAAACTGTGATTTAACAGTAACAAATCTTCTAATATTGTGTTGCTGTTTAGAATACCTTATTAAATGTTGATCAGCCTAATAATCCAAATAGCATATATCATAATGAAGATGATATCTACAAGCAGGCCTATATCTAGGCGTCAATTGTTTTTAACTTTATTCAAAGACATCCAAGATTTTGAAAAGCTTCCTGTTTCAACTTAAGGAGAGGTGAGCGTTATGATAAAACAATAACGTTACAGTTTTGTGTTGAAAACTTTATTTTGTAGAACCATAAATACGTACTGAACATAATTTCACAACGTTTGCACGTTCCTACAACGTTGTGTAAACGTTATTTTGTGACATACCGGTACCTAATAACCACAACATTGGCCAAGAAAGTTATAAGAACGTAAACACGTGTTTGTCGGGTTTCTAAAGAAAATAACTCGTGGCTTGACAACAGGATTCCATTTTCTGTTGAAGTTATTCATGTTTTGACACAGAACAGAGATATTCTTTCCACACCAGCAGAAAACCCACAAGAGACTTCAAAACAACCCAAACCGGGACGTCCTATCGAAGTATGGGAGGATCTTTAAAGAGAGTTCGCACAAGGGTAAAGTGCAATTAGAGACGTTGACATAAAATGTACGCACTGAACTTCTTTATGCAGCATTGCAAGGGGCGTTCAAGAAGAATCGATTTTTAAAGTCCACTAAAATGTAGAAAATACATACACATTTTATTTCTCTGACGAATTGTAGTTTATCTCCCCAACGCTGATGGGTGGGGGAGCTCTCCTCGACGGGGACCCTGCCCCTTCCCCTCCCCCTGCTGGCGTCACCCCGAAGGCGCAAACCGGAATCGTTTACGACTGATGAAACATTGCCCATCTCTGTAGCTCTATAGTAAAATGAGACGCCTCCTTACACAAGAGTAGCAAAAAAGCATTGCTATCCTGGTGGTACAGTATACCTGTCAAAGACGATAGGAAAAGTTCCTCTTCAAAGCCTCCTCGTTCACACTGAGAATTATCAAAAAAACATTAAACGACCGTTATCGATACCTTTACAATATAGGCCTAATATGATTGAGGAAGGAATTAATATATCATGACATTGGTGTAGGCCTAATGTCTGATTCCATGGAATCTCAAATGCAAATACATTTTAAATTTTAAAAATGTAAAATTAGGTTGTCTGGTATTATTATAAAGTTTGATATCGATTTCGATTTCGATTTATTTAAAAAAAAGTATATATTCACTGTAAGATTAACAATAGAAATGTTAATGTTGAACTATGCCTAAAACAGAAAAAAAAAATGTATTTTGATGACGTCATGGGAAAGGAAAAAAGTTTCCCACAGAAGTTCTTTTGTCCCAAACCTCCTTAAACATTTCGAAAATCATTGCAATATGAACCTGTTTTGGTATAACAATGAAAACTGACATCGTCCAATCAGAAAACAGTACAAAAATGACGTCATATAGATTTGAAAATGCTTTTATTGAATTGTACGGGTATGAAAACCTCTTGATAAGTCTTGTATTTGCTTCTGTAATGAGTAATTAATTTTGGCACACTTTGACTTCAGTCTGCCCCACTGTGCGTCGCACGACGAATCCAATTCCGCTCCCTGTGAGCGCTAGATGGTACGACGTCGTCTGCTGATTGTCGGTGTTCGTCTGTACGGATCGTCATTAAAAACGATCAGTTGCGTTCGTTCTACATGGATTCGCGTCGGTCGACGACCGTCGGGGGCGCAGTAATTGCCCAGCTGTATAATATGGCTGGTGTCTGCTACATTTAACTCCTGGTGCGGTCCAGAATCTTCACTAATATTTGTATTAATTTCTATATCAGTTATCTTACAAAATGTTTTTGTAATACTATTGTTGACATTTGGTTCTTACGAATAATGTATCTTCATGTACTTGGCAGATTTAAATTCCATCGACATTGATACCAGTTTTTTTTAGGCTAGTACTACGGCAACCAAGTATAGGCGAGAGAGAGTATTCTTGCCTATGACTGCTTTGTAATTTTACGTAATTGTCTCTGTTATGAAGTGTTTTAACCAATGTGTGACGAAAATATTTATTTGACGTATGACCGTCCGAGACATTTTCTATTAAATGATATCAATCCAAAAATCTCTGTCTAATCTATCTAGGTATGTAGTGACATCATTTATGCGTCTAATGTTTTCACTCATGAACCTATTCTTAATGTAAACCTTTTGATCAAAAGTTACAAATATTTTTTTTAGGCCTAAAAGCACACGCACACACACACCCACACAGGCAAATTCATAGATATTCCGTGAGCACCTCATTTCATGATCACTACTAATATGCCTTGCCATTACACAAGAACTTCCTAACTCCATACACTGTTAACTCCTATTCAGGTGGTTTAGAGATGGATACACATAACATTCATATCATGCATGCAGGTGGGAACTCCATTGAGTGACTTCACAAAGTGTTGCATCTCATTTTCTTGTTTGCTGTCGTTGTGATCTTCCAACCTCATCATTTTTTAAGCTTTTTTACCGTAGGATTGGTCTGATGTTAATCGATGCATATACAGGTATAGATGTTTGATGATCTTATTCGGGAGTGCTAAGTGTTTTTTTTTTCTTTCTCTCTTTCTTCTTCGGTGAGTTTTTTCGTTTTTTGTTTAGTATTCATTTCTGTTATAGCTTGCCTTGATATTTGACATTTTTCAAAATTACAATCAAAACAATTTGAAAAAAATATAAATATAGGGCCTATACACTTTAAATTTCATTTATTGTAGAACGTTGGTTAATAAAGAGTATAAACTCTTTGCAATATTCAAAATATTAAAAATATAAACCTACAATCTCAAAATAATCTAAACATACAGACAGGCGTAAAAACAAAAAAAAATTAAATAAAAGATCATTTTAGATAAAGTTGGTTTCCCAATTAAATTCAGGAAGTTTAGCCGGGTGTTTAGCGCTCGTTTAATAGGCCTAGTAGGTCCACTGGGGCCACTGAAATGTAGAACGTACAAATGAATAATATAGGCGTAGGAGTGATGATATGTTCAGTTTAAACTGTGGCAAGTTATAGCTGGGAGAGAAGTACTCGAACGGTGCGTGAAGTGGATGAGCATTGAACCGTGCATTTACCGTACTTTAGGAACTAATGTTGTACAGTATATGGCTTTGAAAAGACTGACGCGTTCTGAGGAACGTGTAGTACGACCAAAGGAAGTGTTTACAGCCTGGAGGTCCAAGCTTAGCAAGGCTCTTATAGCACGTTCTATCTTTAAAAGCGACATAGGCGATGCTTGGGTGCAAAATATCTTAGGCAGAGATAAAATACTGAACCACCAATTACATCAAGCCACAAGTGCACTTAGGCCTACTGTCAACATGTGGACGTAAAAGGCATCAAACTGCAAGTAGGCCTATGTAGTATATAGTAGGAAGATTTCGACGTGACTCTGAACGTGTTCACTAATGCGTGACCGTCCTACATTCTCTGCACAACGTTGGTTTGGTCAAATTGCGTCCTAGGGCCCGAACGAGCGGGAAAAAAAATATCCGTGCGACGTTATTGTTTTCTATGTCCTATCACGTCGTGTTATCGAGTCGCTAAAGACTGGCACTACGCCGACGGTCGTCGTCCGACGCTATTCCATAGAAAACACATTGACGAGGCACGTACCGTAACGGCCGGATTCTTAAAATGAAAATCCGCTCAGCATGCCGTCAATAATCGGTAGTTGGCGTCGCGTCGTAAGCGTGACGATTGTTTCATCGACAGACGGTCTTACAGCCGTTGTACGACGCATTGTGTGCCTGACTTTACTCCTTTCACGCATTCACGATTTTTTTTTTTTTTTTTTTTTTTTTTTTTGAAAATCGCAGTGGCGCCATACTCAATTTCGGTGGTCAATGGTATCGTAATTCACCATAGCGCACCGTACTCGATCCTGATGCAATCGTAATGGAGCACGATTTTTGTAATGTAAAAAAAAAGGGGAAAAAAACAGTGCTATATCGTAGCTTCGAAAAAAAATCTTAGTCTACAGTCGCAGCATCGTGTGAGTGCCGTAAAGTTGTTGTCATTTGTCGTGACGTCTTGTGCATTCCGAATCATTCGTAGTGGTCACAACGCCTATCAGCATCTTGCATATTATTATATTGCAGGTTTTTGAACATGGTGAAATACCAACAAATATCGCGAGGACATTCAAATATTTCCTAAATTGCGCCTTTTTCGTCATGTGATTAATTAAATCAAACAGGTGTCTTGTTAAATCGTATTGACGTCGACATGCGTCTTGATGCCCCTTTGCTACATTCACGATTTTCGCTACGACAGAGCACGATTTTTCATGTTTTTAAATCGCAATGGCGTCGTAGTGAATGTCGTGGTCAAAAATAATTCATCGTATTGCATCGCACTGAATCTTGATGTCATCGTGATGAAGCACGATCTTTTTGGAATGTTAAAAAAAATTGTGCTCAATCGTAGCTGTGACAAAAATCTTGGTTTACCGCAGCGGCATCGTGTTAGTGGCGTAACGTTGTCGTCGTGACTGTGTCTTGTCCATTCGTACTACCAACAACACCTACAACAAGCAGAGACGTCACTGCGGTGCTGAGATGATTAGATACGATGCCACCAGGATACCATTAAGACCATGGTTTATATCACGTGGCTCTGTGTCAGAAAAGTTTTTTCAACACACTGAACAATTCCTTGCTCACTTGGAGGAAGTTTCTGAAGCCTCTTGGGTCT